>NW_006399762.1:8741716-8742563 GCF_000299155.1 Elephantulus edwardii
GAAAAAAAAAAGGCATAAAGCAAAGAAGTGAGGAGTAGTATATATATGTAATATATATATCCCTTATAACTATAATATTTATTATGAGTTCAATATGATTTTGCCCTTGTTATTTTCCATGTCTTCTTGGAGTTCCATTCTTTTCCTTCTCTACCCTGCTTTCTTCTGGAAAGACTGGTCTCTTCTGACTTAATCAGCTGGGCTCCCTTGCACTCTGGTTCCTGGTTGGAATTAATCAATGGGAAACACTAGTAAAAGAAGAAAGAGCAAGGAAATGAGAGGTCAAAGTATGTTTCCTCCCTGTTGAACCTGCTCGACTATGATATGGCAATGGCTGTGCTCTTCCACCTAGATAGTCATAGCTCCTATTGGTCCGTTCCTCTCCCACTGCCTCTTTCTAGGCTCCAATTGCACGCACTGTTCCCTCGCATCTTCAGGTCTTGGAGTAATAATAGCTTGGAATTTCTGCTCTGAATCTGTGGGAATTTCATCATGCTTTATTTTTTTTTTTATGCTACCTTTACTCTTGAACTAAGGAATCTTTAGTTTCTCCTTTGAATGTGACTTCTATTTTCTTTTGGGATTCTAAGATACAAATGTGCTTCAATTTGATTTTATATTATGAGCTCAATAGTTTTTAAAGAGACCATGTAATGAGATTTCAAATTTACGAACACAGATATTTTCTACTAAGAATGGAACCTTCTCTGCTTATTCAAATCAAAGTTCTGAGTCCAGAGTGGTCCAAATCAAGCAATCAGCTCTTCTTGAAGAAGATTTTCGGAGCCCGGCACATTTCTGATTTGGGATTGAAATATATTTCAATTTATCCCTAAACGGCCCACTT
>NW_006399762.1:8743732-8791635 GCF_000299155.1 Elephantulus edwardii
CAGATAGACATTCCTCTGGTACTCCCTGCTTTCGGCCAATATCCATCTAACATTAGCTACAATATCCGTGGTACCACGACCCCTTCTAAACCCAGCCTGGACTCTGGCAATTCTCTACTGATGTGCTGTTCCAGTCGTCTTTGGATAATCTTCAGTAGAATCTTGTTTGCATGTGAAATCAATGAGATTGTTCTATGGTTTCCACACTCTATTGGGTCACCTTTCTTTGGAATGGGAACAAATATAGATCTCTTCCAGTCAGTTGGCCAAGTGGTTGTTCTCCCTGTTTCTTGACACAACTTGGTGAGCATGTCCAGGACAGGATCTGTTAGCTGAAATATGTCAATTGGTATACCATCTATTCCGGGGGCCTTGTTTTTTGCTAGCAGCTTGAACTTCTTCCTTCATCACCATAGGCTCTTGCTCATATGTTGTTTCATTAAATTCTTCTGTGTCTGCTAATTCCTTCCTATACAATGACTCAGCATATTCTTTCCATCTTCTTTTGATACCTCCTGGATCACTTAATACCCTGCTTAAAGCATCATTGATTATAGCAACTCTAGGTTTGAATTTGTTCTTCAGTTCCTTGAGCTTAAGAAATGCTGAGTGAGTTCGACCCTTTTGGTTTTCTGACCCCAACTCCTTGCACATTTACTGTTAGCAGTTGATGAATCTGGAATCACAGAAACCAAGGAAGCTTTAGATAAAAGCTATCAGAACAAGGGCTAAACAATGGGAGATAGGTGATGAAGGGAGTGGGTAGAAGTGGAGGGTGATGGATGGTGTAGCAAAGAAATAAGTGGGTCAGGGCACTTGAGCCAAGGGCAGGGACAACATCGAACCTGATGGTTAATTCCACAATAAGGGATATATTTTCACTTTTTCTGTAAAATGTTTATCTGTTGGATACTTCTCTAGATCTGAACATTCATATTGACATACACTAGGAAGAAGGATTGACCATCCACTTCCAAAATAGCCGGCCTCTGAAAACCCTATGTACAAGAGAACACACGTAGAATGACAAAAAGGGAAACTGAGTATGGAAATACAAAGGAAAAGGAACAGTTGCAAGCAGACACTAGTGACTGGAACATGGCATGTGAGAACCATGAATGTGGGAAAATTAGACATTGTTAAGGAGGAAATAGAACGCATAAATATTGACATACTAGGCACTGGTGAGACGAGATGGACCTGCATGGGGAATTTTGAATCAGATGATCATATGATATACTACTCCGGAGATGAAAAGATGAGGAAAAATGGGGTTGCTTTCATAGTTAGAAAAGCCATTTCTAGATCCGTCTTGAAGTACAATATTGTGAGTGACAGCATAATATCCATACGCATACAAGGAAGTCCAGTGAATACCACTGTCATTCAGATATATGCTCCAACAACCAGAGCCAAAGAAGAGGAAATAGAAGATTTCTACCAACTTTTACTGTCGCAGATTGAATGAACATGCAATCAAAATGCATTGATAATAATGGGTGACTGGAATGCAAAAGTTGGGGACAGAGAAGAAGAATCAGTAGGCAGAAAACATGGACTGGGAGACAGAAATGGAGCTGAAGATAGAATGATTGAATTTTGCACAATGACTTACTCATCGTAAACACATTTTAAAAGATACATAAATGTAGGTTATACACATGGATTTCACCTGATGGTATGCACAGGAATCAGATCAATTACATCTGTGGAAAGAACCACTGGAGAAGCTCAATATCAGCTGTGAAAACTAGGCCAGGCGCTGATTGTGGAACAGACCATCAACTACTCATATGCAAGTTCAAGCTGAAGCTGAGGAAAATGAAACCAAACCCATGAGAACCAAAATATAACTTTGAGTCTATCGCACCTGAATTTCAGAACCATCTCAAGAACAGGTTTGAGGCCTTGAACACGAATGAGCAAAGACCAAATGAGTTGTGGGAGGATATCAAGGGTATCATACAAAAAGAGTGCAAACATTCATTACAAAGACAGAAGAGGAAGAAAAAACCAAAATGGATGTCAGAAAAAACTCTGAATATTGCACTGGAGTGCAGAGAAGCCAAAGCACAAGGAAGAATTCAAGATACTAAAGAGCTGAAGAGAAGATTTCAAAAGGCAGCACGGGATGACAAAGCAAAATATTACAATGAAATGTGCAAGGAGTTGGAGTCAGAAAACCAAAAAGGGTCAATTAATTAATATAGATTTAATGTTTACAACAACTACCAGGGTATTTACATGTTAAGTGCCATTCCTGGGGCGGGGGTGGGGCGCGGGGATAGAATACCTCTAAACCCCAAAGTAATGACGCTACTGTGAGATTTGAAGTGATTCAATTTTCTTTGATCTAGAAGAACTCTTCCTTTTACTGTTATAAATTAAGTGATATAGTACCTACCCCTGGCTAAAAAACTAACCTCAGCTTGTTTTTGTGGAAGAACTTACAGTATTACTACAAAATATCAAATGAATTCAATATTTTTAAAGGCTTTATTAACAAAAGCATTGAAGACTGTATTGAATATCCATCAACTTTTGAAATAATATATACTTAACAGTCAAATATATTTGTCTTTAAATATAAATCTTTAAAGGATTGTGAGAGGGTTAAAAAGGTCAGAATAAAATGATGCCCAACAATGATATTTAAGTTAGTTATTTGCATACATTTAATTTCTATTTTCTTTTATAAAATAAAATTAAATAGAGAATAAGTATATTTTTTGAGCATAAAAGCATTTATTTAATTGCATTATAGTTTAAGATCTAAACTAAAAACCTATCATTGGGAGGACCAAAGAGACAGTATGTGAATAAACTAGATGTGCCCTTATGCCCAAGACACAGTATCAGGTGGGAATTCCCTTAAGGAGCAATGAGCTACCTGCATTTTGAGTGGCTTCATGAGTTTGTGGCACCAGATGAAATTTTGTCCTTGGAAAAAAAAAAAAATCCCCAACTTAACAGAGCTGTCTATCATCGAAACACGTGTGGCTTGATGGGAAAAGTGCAGTTCATCATTACACTTGTCAAGAAGAGCTTTTAATGGTATTCAAATAAGCAAAGGCATCACGGGAAGGATGCTCAGCATTCCTTCATACCCTCCTTTCTGAGGTCACCGTTCAGAATCAGCTGCAGTGATTGTGTTTCACTGTCCTATACATTGGCCTGATCAGCTGAAAGTACTGTTCCCTAATGGCATGGTCCACAGTGAGTTGTGCTGTTAACTCAAAGGCTGCACATCTTCAGTGGTTAGAATCGACCATGGCTTCAAGGAAGAAAAATGAGCAGCCTTCTTCCACAGAGATGTCTAACCTCCAAAACCCAATGCAGAGTCACTGAGTCAGCAGTGAGGTTTAGTTTGAGATTTTCAAAGAACCATATCAAATAGTATCACACTTTGTTTGCTAGAACTTTTTTTCTCTGAAAAAAATGAGTATTTTTCTTCTTTAAATATGAAAATTGAACTGAAAGATGAAATGAAAAGGCCGATCAGTCATACACATATCCCTGGCAATCATCAATCACCAATATGGTTCTGTTTCAATAAATGAAAGTTGAGCACTTGCTAATGTGCATAAAATCCTTACTTTATATTATACATTATTATTTATATTAAGTATATCCATGTATTATTATGAATATGAATACAGAAACATTGGTGATGTAATAGTTAAGTGCGCATTATAAACCTAAGGCTAACAGAAGTCTTTATAACAACCTGTGTCTATTCAGGGTAGAATCTAGCAAACCCAATGGGTCAGTTTCACTCTCTTACAGGGCTGCTGTGAGTTGGAATTGACTGGATAGCTTCCAAGAACATGGCAGTATGTGTATGAGTGAAAAGTCTAACTCATAAAAATGTTGCTATTTGTGAAAATGAAATATGCTATCAGAGATTTGCCAAATGTGATAATGGTCACCCATGGTGGACAGTGTTTGGTGGAGCTTCCCGATTAAAAGCAGGAGCAGCATCCACTTCTGAAATGGCATGCCTCCGGAAACCCTATGAACATGGAGAAATGACTAAAGTTGTACAAGTGATCAGGTCTTTCTTTGTTCATAGGGTCACTTTGAGTAGTCTATGACTCAATGGCACTTAACAACAATATCAGTAATTACAAGTGAGTTGGCCACACAAATAATTACCTGTGATTTCAGTGACCTGATTTACAGTTGTGTAGCTTACTAGCTATATCTTTCAAGGCAAAACAAACTCATTTCTGGCTGCCTTAATCAGATTTCTGAGGCTCAAAATCTTAAGGGAGACTCTCCATCTTTCTTCAGTGGACTTGTTGGTGGATCCAAACTACCAGAGATAGAGAGCCTTTTGGTAAGTAGTTGCAACATGCTAAAGACTGTACCACTAGGGTTGCTTCTTTGTCTTTGTTGTTGTTGTTGTTAGGTGTCATTGAGTCAAGCACGACTCATAGTGACCCTATGAACAACAGATCTGAACCCTGTCCTATCTTGTGCCATCCTTACTATTTCTGACATACTTGAGCTCACTGCAGCAGTCACTGAGTCAATCCATCTAGATAAGGGTCTTCCTCTCTTGTGCTTATACTTTACCTTTCTAACCAAAATGTCCCTTTCCAAGGAATAGACTCTCCTAACAACATTCTCAAAGTACATTAGACAAAGCTTTACCATCTTTGCCTCTAAGGAACAATCTGGCAGCATCTTTTCCAAGACATAACTGTTTGTTCTTTTGGCAGTCCATAGGATAATCAGTATTCTTCTCCAACACCACAGCTCAAAGGCATCGACTGTTCTTCTGCCATCCTATTCTGTGTATAGCTCTCCAACGCATAGAAAATGTTTGAAAAGATCATGGAAAGATCATCAAGTACACCTTAGTCTTCAAAATAACATCATCATGTCTCAATAATTTTGAGAGGTCCCTGACAGTATACTTTCCCAAGGTACTATATCTCCTGATATGATTGCTGGTATCAAGGATGTTGATTGTAGATTCTAGTAAAATGAAGTTGACAATTTCAATCTTTTTGCCATCTATTATAATGGTGCCTATCAGTCCAGTGGTGAGAATGTTTGTTTTGTTGATGTTGATATGTAATCCATATTAAAGGTTATATTCCTTGATCTTCTGCAGCAAGTGACTCAACTCCTCCTCACTTTCAGAAAAGTTGTGCCATCTACATAATGCAAGTTGTTGGAAAGTTTTCCTCTGATCCTGATGCCACATTTTTCTTCATAGAGTCCAACTTCTCAAGTAATTTTCTCAGCACATACACCGATTAAGTATGGAGGGAGGAGGATACCACAAGCCCGGCATACACTTTTCTTCATTTTAAACCATGAAGTCTTCCCTTACTCTGTTCAGACAGCAGCTTCTTGGTTTTGCATGAGCACAATTAAGCATTCTGTGATATCTTGTGATTCATACAGTCAAATGCCTCTGCACAATCAATAAAGCATAAACAAACATTATTCTAGTATTCTCTGCTTTCAGACAGGGTTCATCTGACACCAACAATGTTATCCCTGGTTCCACAGTCTCCACTAAAACCATCTTGAATTTCTGGCATTCTCTGTCAGTATATTATTCTAGCCATTTTTTAATGATCTTCAACAATATTTTATTTGCATGCAATATTAATGATTTTGTTTGATAATTTCCATATTCTTTGTCTCACCTTTCTTGGGCATGGGAACAAACAGGATCTCTTCCAATAACTCAAACTGGCAGATGTCTTTCATGTTTTCTGACAGTCTGGTGAGTATGTTCAGGGTTGCATCTTCAGTTGAAACATGTCCACTGGTATCCCATCAATTCCTGGGGCCTTATTTTTTGCTATGCCTTCAGTTACACTCAAACTTCTTCCTTCATTACCACTGGCTCTTGATCATATGGTTCTTCCTGAAATATTTCAACATCAGCCAATTCTTTTTGGTACAATAACTCTGTATTCCATCCATCATCTTTTAATGCTTCCTGTATCATTCAATATTTTGTATCTGCCAGTATTGCAATTTGAGGCTTTAATTTTTTTTTTATGAGCTATATTTGTCTTTGGATGACCTAGAAAACATTCTTAACTTGATGTAAAAGTGAGGTTAATCAATATATGGGGACAGTGGTAGTTCAGTGAGCACAGTCCACCCACAAATCCAGCTGGTGGATTCAAACCATAAGTCCTTGGGATTGCAGTGCAGCTTCTTACCATCAGGCCACAAGAGCAAAGATGTAAAAGCAAGGTTAATAAATACATGGAGACAGTGATAGTTCAGTGGTAGAATGTTTGCCTTCTGTGCAGGAAAGTGGTCTCAATTACTAGTCAATGCAACTTAAGCACAGCCACCACTCTTCTGTTAGTGAAGGCATGCATGCTGCTATGATGTTGAAAAAGTTTCATCAGTGCATCCAGATAAAGACAGACTAGCAGGAATGGCCTGACAATCTACTTACAAAAATTAAAACCATGTGAATCGTAATAGTTCTTTCTCATTGTGCCATGAATTGAGGTATGAATCACTGGCAGCTCACAACAAGGATATCAAAATGGTAAACAAGAATTAATAATGTGTAAAAGTCTCCTTGAATAGTATATTCAGTTCATATTGTTTTTCAAAAAGGGGCTAGTTAATACAAAGGTATTTATTTCCTATACATAATGGACATAAATGGATCATGGATCATGCTAAATGGAAATAAAAACTTTGGTGGTGCTTTGTCTACAAAATATTTTAAAACAGCTGGATCTAGTTCTAATTTTATTCAAGCATTTGGCATTATCTCAACCTAAGAAAATTTGTTGGTATATCTTTAGTAAGTACCAAGATTCAGAAAAGTGTTTTGCCTAAAATTCCACAAGGAAAACTAGAATGTGAAGGAGGCAGTCTGACTCCAGAGCCTGTACTTTGAACCACTCCACAAATTGCTTCCCTGGTCAACAGTCTACATTTCTATCATAAGCCATCTATCATAACCAGTGAGCAGAGAAAGGGAGAAGAAATAGTGTCACTACAATCAGCATCAGACAGTTACCTTCAAGCCAACTATAATTCCGGGTGACCACAAGTGTGTCTGAATAAGACACATGGGGACTGGAGTGTCTGGTTTTGCCAGAAGGAGGCTGCTGAAATTTTCTTCCAAGGTCATGTTGTTTGGACTCTAACCTTCAACGCCTATCCAGTGTGCTGCACTAGACATTTGCATGACTTCTCTATTTCTCATTGCTGCCGAGTCGATTCTGACTCATAGCCAACACTAGAGTAGGTTTCCACGGCTGTAAATCATGTGAGAGAAGACTTCCCGTCTTTCTCCCCTGGAGCAGGTGGTGGATCTGAACAGCTTGAGAAGTGAGATCTTTGGGTTAGAAGTACAATTCTCTGCGGAGTAAACCACCAGACTACCTAAGACGCATTGTGGTTGCATGTCTTTGAATCAGAATCAACCCATAATGACCTTCTAGCAGGTTTTCAAAGGCAGTAAACTGACAGGAGGGGATTGTCCATCATTCTCCTGAAGAGAAACTGGTGGATTCGAACTGTGTGCCTTTGGATTGCAGCAGTTTCTTACCACTAGGCTACCAGAGTTCCCTAGGACTCCTTAAGATCCAAATCAGTGAAAAAAAAAAAATCCAAATCAGTGCAATGAGAAGTAAAGTTGCAAGTGGAAGGGAAGAGTCACATGTATTGAACATCTCACAAACTGTGTAAAGAAAAAACACATCTGTCTTGGAGGAAGTACATACAGAGTGCTCCTTAGAGGCAAGAATAGTAAAATTTTGTCTTATACACTTTGAACATGTTGTCGGGAGGCACGGCTGTTGCTGTGTGCCACAGAGTCAGAATCGATCCACAGCTGACCCTCCAGCAGGTTTTCAAAGGCAGTCATCTGCAAGGGAGAAGACTGGCCAGCCTTCTTCTGCAGAGCAGCTGGTAGATTCTAATCACATGTCTTTGGGATTGTACGGTAGCTTCTTATCACTAGCCCACCAGAGTCCCCAAGGAGGCATTAGTCCTTGGAAAAAGACCCTGTGCTTGGGCAATTAGAGGGTCAGTGGAAGATAAGAAAGCCCTTAACAAGACGGACTGAGGCAGTGACGGCAGCATGGCTTTGAACATGGTGGACATAGTGGATAGGGCAAGGCTTCAATCTGTTGTTTACAGGGTTGCTGTGAGTTGGGATTAACTTGACAGCAAGTAAATACAAAAGTCAGAGATTATAAAAATAAATCCAAAATACCAGTGGTTGGGAAAGATAGACTTTGTTTTATCTTTTCCTTTCTGTATCTCTCTCATTTATTATTCTTTAGAGTTGTATAAAATATCCTTAAAATAAAAAGTCAGTATTATAACTCAATATAATGCAAATCCAAAATGGATTCTAATTATCTTTCTCAAAGTGATTTGACACAACATGTGCAATATAGATGTGCAATAATTACTTTGATTTGAGAACATTCCACTTAGAGACCTCAGCCCACCTCTAACACATTAGACTCATGGATGAATTTCTATCTATAAAATTCTTCAGCCTCTTCCAGTGTTTTCCAGCTTAATCATGCTGCATAACTAGAGATAGTTGTAACATAAATATTTAACAAAGGCTATGCTCTAATGTCTACTGTTTGTTAATCTATGCCAAAAAAGTTTATGCTACTATATTCATGTGAAAAGGAAAAGGTCAAATTTATCTGGGAAAAAAATCACAGCACTATTTGACTTCATGGAATTAACCAGAGAAAAGCATAGGGAATGAATAATTCCCCAAATTAAACAAAAGAGAAAGAGTTCCTTTTCTCTTCTCTCCTTTGTCTCTTCATCTAGTCTTTCACAAGTGACTAGAAAGTATGAGATTTGAGCATTCACAAAACTTTGTCCTTAAGTTATTTTGTGTTTATTTCACATATCATTTGTGTCAGCTTACTGTTAGTGGGATTAAATATTAGCTCATGTGTTGCATTTTAATGTGTAGTAGCTCAGTGATAAGTCACAGATGTAAAACCAATCTTTTCAAATTACATTTATTTAAAAAAACAACAGGAAAAAGACAGAAAATTGGCATAAACCTAGTCTATCACATGTATTCTTCTATCTCCATAAAATGACATTTATGGGACATAGAAATAATTAAAGTGGTGGCCTAGTGAGTAAGTAGTTACCTTCGAAAGGCAGGTGGTTTGAATCCACCAGCTGCTCTGTGGGAGAAAGATGAGCAGCCTCTTCCCACACAATTTACAAGCTCTGGAAACCTGCTTGAGGGTCAGATATGAGTTGGTTCCTTCTTGACAGCACATAAAAATAACAATGTCAAGAGAGATAACTAAGTGAGAGAGTCTCTCAGAAAACCACTGTTTTATAGAGTAAAATTTTTTTACTGGAAGTAGAAGGCAGCTTGTCACCTATAAGCACTTTCTGAAGTTTCAGCTCTTTCTCAAATATGCACTTCAAGCCTTCGGCAAAACTTCCTTCACCCATGTGAGAGAAAGATTAACAAACATCCTGGTGGCATAGCATAGAAATTGTCGAGTTGTTAACCAAAACGTCAGGAGTTTGAATCCCCCAGAGGCTCATTGGGAGAAAGATGGGCCGTCTGCTGCCATAAAGATTTACAGGTTTAGAAACACGATGAAGAGTTATGAAGAGTTAGAATCAACTCCACAGAAATGAGAACCCTAACTAGTCTGCAATTACACTCATATGAGATTGCACTCACATGAAACTTTAATTGATTTAAATGGAGAATGGCATTGGATTGTGAAACATTCTATAAAAAAATAGATTTAAAACTTGCATTTCCAGCTTCAAACCTCACATCCTGGGTAAGCGTTAGCCTGGATTACAGTGGGCCCAGTGGCTTTTTTACTTCCAAGCTTCTAGACTGTGGCAAAGTAGTAACTCCTTGCGAAATTAGTTTTGAGCCCTTGCTGGACCCCCAGCTGGAAGCTTGACTTTCTACAGCTTCCAACAATTCTATAAGCATCAAACAAGTTTGTTTTCAGTTAAGATAGCTACAGAGGTTTGTATTTTTTGTTAATAGATTCTGTAGATTCTGATATAAAGAGAAAACATAGAAGGTAAGAGAGGAAGGGCAACATTTAGATGAAAAACAAAATTTGATCAAGACAGCAAGCACAATTAAGCAACTGACAGTAGATATTCTGATGACTACACCAACTGCTAAGGAGGAAGGCAGGCAGGGCCTGAAAATCTGAGGACAAAGAAGGAAGATTAGAAAAGTTGTTGCAGAATCATACCAGGAAATCAATATTAAGGGAAGAAAAACATTGCCAAGAACTTATAAAGAAGAAAGTGAGATGATTATCCATATACCTAGTTTTCTAAGGCAAATGTTCTAAAAGGAAAAGATGATTTATAAGTGGAGTAAGGTTTTTCTACATTAAACCACTGAAAAGTGCCTAGGTACTTGAACATGAGATGGAATTCTCCAGATTATACATCGAAACAGTGAAAATAAACTTTACAGGATACATTAAAATTAGATTGTGCATGAATATACCAAAAGACACCAGAATTTTTTAACTCTCAAGGAGATGGATTGACACAGTAATGGCAAAATGGGCCCAAGGGTATCAGAGACGATGGGAATGACACAGAATGTCCAGACCTGCTGTTCTTAAGGTCGTACTAACTCAATAGCACATAACAATAACAAAATTCAATATCTCCATTGAAACAAAATGGGTATTCTCTCATGGAACAAACTCTTGTCCATATCTTATGTGTCCAGATCTTGGACACTTTTTTTTTCTTTAGGTGATAGTCTTTAATCTCAGAGACCAAGTCACCATAAAAGTAAAAAGCATTCCTAGTGGCAACCTTGGAAAAGTTCCCAGCGTAATAACTGTATTTGACAAGAACGAAGGCCCTAATCCACGGGGCTGCATACTTAAGAATGTGCATGCCAGTGAGATTCCACAAGGAGAAGTGATGCCGCAATGTAACTGCTATGAGCTGTTGTAAATCAGCCACTATAGTTCAAGAGACTAACATGTACAAATATGGAATGGTATTCCCTTTTTCTTCCTTTTACAAGAATGTAAACATCCCAGCTCTTTCAGAAAAACGCTGATGAACCAGAACTTCTGTGGGAGGTGCCTTTGCTGCTTTTTTTATGGGGACAAATTGTGAAAGATTGCACAAAGGTTTTTGCCCTATAGATATTTACACAGAATATAAGGAAATTCCCACCTTTTAAAAAATAAAACACCTTATATAATAGCTTTATATATTTGGGTTACACAGAAAAGAAAGCAAGGCTAGAACCACTATGTCGGTATCTCAAGTTGTTTCCATATATTAATAAATCAACTGTACCTATAGCTATTAATAAAATAATTATTATTTTGTAATAACTTATGCAATCAGAATTTGATCATTTGAGGTCAAAATAAAGTTCACTAAAACTTCTGTTCATTATTAAAAGCATCTTGCACTCATCTAAGTTTATTTGTTCAATTTTATGCAACACTAATAAACTTTGTTATTTGGTTTATAAAGATGACAGAAGAAGACGATGCCTTTGAGCTGTAGTGTTGGAGAAGAGCACTGAACATCCCACAGACAGCCAAAAGAACAAACAAATATGTGTTGGAGAGGATGCAGCCAGAGTGCTCTTTGAAGGCAAGAATAATGAGGTGTCACCTCACATACTGTGGACATGTTGCTAGGAGGGGCTATTCTTTGGAGAAGGATGTGATGCTAGGAAGTGTGGAGGTTTAGCCAAGGAAAGGAAGACCCTCAACCAGGTGGACCGAGGCAGTGACTGTCGCAACGGGCTTCAGTGTGTCAGGAAGTGTGAAGATGGCACAGGGGAGGACAGGGTTCAGATCTCTTGTTCAGAAGGTTGCTGAGTAATACATGATTTGACGGCACCTAACAAAAATAAACTTTGTTATTTGGTTTACAGGAAATTAATAATGTGAAGACATGCAGGGATCTTGCATAATAGAAGATGTTTCAATAATGGTTAATACAATGTCAAAGCAAGGAGTGGCATGTGGGTGGCGTGTATTCTTGGAAATCTGTAAAAGAAAGAAAAGCTTAAGATTCTTGAGTTATTAGTAGAACATGCTCAATAGAACTTAATGCATCTACATCTACTCCTCACTTATTGACTATTTCATGAAAAGATATTTTGAATTAAAAGCAATAGTAAAAATCTTACTATTTTACACATTAATTATGTATGTTTACTCATATCTAATGCTATGGTGTGAAGTAAGAATAATGCTTTGTTGTTGCTGTTGTTAGGTGCCGTCAAGTCATAGACAACTCATAGCAACCTATGAATGAAAGGTCTGAGCACTGTTTATAGAGTTTCCGGAGGCAAGCCACTTCAGAAGTGGACGCCACTCCTGCTTCCAAGCTTGTTTTAATCAGAAGGCTCCACCAAACACTGTCCGCCATGGGTAACCATTATCTCATTTGTCACATTAGTGTCAAAGTGTTCAGCATCACAGCAACCACGAGTTACCTCTGTACAGCAATGCACAGATCAGTGCTATACCACCTAGAAGAATGTTTGACAAAAAACAATTTGAACCAGGCCTGAGGGTTCATGCCTGAGTAATGTTAGTTACTATTAATTATGCTGTTGTTGTTGTTAAGTGCCGTCGAGTCGCAGACAACTCGATTATTTGTCAACTTGGGCTGGCCATGATTCTCAGCGGTTTCGCTGTTAGGTAACGAAGACATGTGGCAATTGTGTATGTTGAAATTTAGCAATTACATGATGATGTATGTAGTCAATGTCCATTTTGGGATTTGACATGGCTATTCTACATTTTTGCAGACTTCTTGGTACAACCTAGTGCCTGGCAAAGATATCAGGAGGCCAACTACCTGGCCAACTTACAGGAAGAGATCTGTATTTATTCCTATTCCCAAAAAAGGTGATTAAACAGAATATGGAAATTCTCAAACAATGTTATTAATATCAGAAGCAAGCAAACATTTCTGATGATTATCCAAAACAGCTAGAATAGTACATCAACGTAGAACTGTCAGAAAATCAAGTTGGATTTAAAAGATGTGATAGCACCAGAGATATCATTGCTGATGTTAGATGAAGCTTGGCAAAAGTAGAGAATATGAGAAGGATGTCTATAGTTTCTGTTTTATTGACTATGCAAAGATATTGAAGTAAGTAGATTATAACAAATTATGACTAACATTGGGAAGAATGGGAATCCCAGAACACTTAAGTATGCTCTTATGAAACATATATCTAGACCAAGAAGTTGTCGTCCAAACAGAGCAAGAGAACACGACATCATTCAAAATCATGTCTGTGTGCCAAACAGATCATTTGAGAAGTCATATTTTATGAAGAAGAATGTGATGCCAAGATTGGAAGACAATGCACCAACAACCTGTGTCAAGCATATGACACAATCTTGTTTGCTGAAGGTGAGGACTTGAAACACTTAAAGCAGAAGATCAAAGACTACAGTCTTCAATAAAGATTCAATCCTTCAATAATGACTGCATCCTAACATTGTTGTTGTTATGTTCCTTCAAGTCACTTGCGACTCATAGTGACCCCATGTACAACAGCCCTGAAACCTGCTCTCTCTTGTGCCAAGCGTATTGTCCCTGACACATCTATCCCCTTCACCTCAGTCACTGAATCAATCCATCTCATCCAGGGTCTTTCTCTCTTGTGTTGTCCTTCCACCCTCCCAAGCATAATGTCCCTCTCCAAGGACTGGTCCCTCCTTGAAACATTCCCAAAGTATATCAGATGAAGCTTTAAGAAAACAAAAATTCTCACCACAGAGCCATCATGATAGATGGATAAAGTATTGAAGTCCTCAATGATTTCTTCTTACTTGGATCCACAATCAACACCATTAGTATCAGTGGTCAAGATAGCAAAAGATGAGTTGTATTGGGAAAATCTTTTGTCAAGGACCTTTCCAAAGTACTAAAGAAAAATTACTTTTTTTTAGAAAACAAGGGTGATCCAACCCATGTTCTTTTCAATTGCTTGCTATGTATCTGAAAGCTGAACAGAAGAATTGATGTCTTTGAGCTGTGGTGCTGGAAAAGAATACTGAATACTCCACAGGCTGCTAAGAGAATAAATAGGTTTGTCCTGGAGAAAGTGAAACCAGGGTGTGCTCCTTGGAGGCAAGGATGGTGATAATCAGTTCACATCCTTTAGGAATGTTGTTGGACAGGCCAGTCTTTAAAGAAGGACACCACGTTTGGAAAGTCAGAGGGTCAGTGTAAGAGAGGAAAACCTTCAACAAGATGAGTGTTGACACAGTGACTATAACAATAAACTCAAGTGTGTTGGATGGTGAGGATGGAAAAGGATAGGACACCTTTCAGAGCTGTTGTTCACCGTGTTGTTATGTATCATAGTCGATTCTACAACACACAACAACAATATTTTTGCATAATGCTCACTTTTGCATGATGATCTAATCTTTGGAACTTAACCATGCTGATAAGCATACTATATTCAAGTAAAATTATAGTTATTAAAAATAATCATCTCAAGTCAAGAAAATGCTTTTAATCATTTTTGCTAAGCTAATTATTGTTGTTGTTGTTGTTGTTGATTGCCATCGAGTCAAGCATGATTCATAGTGACTCTATGAACAAAAGACCTAATCTCTTTCCATAACTGTCGTCATTTCATAAAGTTCATAGAGTTTCCAGACGCATGTGGTTTAGGAAGTGGATGCCACTCCTGCTTCCAAACCTGTTTTACATCCGGGAGTTCCACCAAACACTATCCAATTGGGAAGTCATTCTAGTATTTGATACCCTAATGGCCCAAGGTTCAGCATCACAGCAACCCAGTTTACTTCATACAGCATATTGACAAAGAGTGATGTACAAAGCAGAAGAGTGTTCCTCCAGATATAACAGCACTAGTTTCACTTAGCAGTTGCTAAATGCTGTCAAGTCGAATAAAACTGAGAGTAAGTTTTGCACAAAAGATCTAAACTCTGTCCTGTGACTAACATAATTTCTGTAAAGCACTCTGCTCTATAACTACCATTATTTCTGTACATTTAAAGAGTTTAGAGAGTTTGTAGGATTTAGAGAGTTTGTAGAGTTTCCAGCTGCATTTAGTTTTAGGAAGTGGATGCCACTCCTGCTTCCCAGGATAAATCAATCTGGAAGCTCATCCAAATACTGTACATAATGGATAACCATTAGTATTTGACAAGACTATGAAACAGTGTGCAGCGTCACAGCAACATTAAGTTGTTCAGTTCAGCAAATAGACAAAAGATTGCTGTGTTCTTCAAGGAATATTCATTAGAAAATTAATAAATATGGCCTGAGGGCCCTGTGAAGTTGTAAGCTAATTAATGCCTTTGAGCAGGCTTAAAACCTAAGCAAGGCTGAGGGACGCTCCCTCTTAAGAGTAAAAGAGAAATAATAGATATCAAATGTGACTCCAAGAAAGCACGACCCCAAAAACTTCCCTTTCACTTGCCCATCTGGACCTGCATCTTTGAGTAGCAAAAAGCCACACGCCCTGAGTGGAGTCTTCCAGGCCTACCTCTGCTGGCAGACCACTCCTAACCCCTGTAGGGTTTTTAGCCAATGCTTTTGAGTGGAGTTAAACCCTAGGCAAGGCTCAGGGATATCCCGTGTGTGTGTGTGTGTGTGTGTGTGTGTGTAGGGAGCAATAATACACATCAAACATGACCCCAAAAAAGCATGGCTCCAAAAATTTCCCTTCACTTGCCCATCCAGACATTTTTTTAATGAAATTATGTATCCAGAAAAGTTTCTAGCTACTGGTCCTTTTGTTCCAATTTTTGAACTCCAGTCAAGTCATTAAGGTTGACTCAGACTTTCCTGACCAAAGTGAAGAGGACTTGAAGCACTTATTGATGAAGAGCAAAAGCCATAGCTTCCATTAGAATATATTTCAATATAAAGAAAGCAAAAATCCTCACAACTAAACCCAATAGGCAATGTCATTGGCACAAAAGTTAAGCATTAGAGTGTTGACTAAGAAATTAGAGGTTGGAGAGTAGTCATGAGATAAGTGCTGCTAAGAAGAATAGATAAGAAAACCCTTTGGGGACAATTATATGTTCGATCTCAAAGTTGAAATCAATTCAGTAACAGTCAACAACACCACTAATGGCCTAGAAAAGCAATTTTTAAACATTTTGGTCTAAGAGGTGTAAAAGCAAGATTTCTTGGAGGCAATAAGAAGGGACTTCAAAGACAGATGCATCAAAGTAAAGAAACTCCCTCTCTAGGAATGCAGATGTTTCCAACCCCAACCAATCCCACACACCCCTAGGTGGGACTAGGCTATGACCAGTCTCATGAGACTGGAGCCAATAAATAGCACAGTCCACCAGAGGCTCGCTCTCTCTCCTACTGGAAGCATGTCATAAAGTTTGGGTCCATCCCTGACTTTCCAGGGGTATTTCTCCTCCTTTCTTCACTACTTTTCTCTTTAACAATTCTGCATTGCCTGTCTTTCACCAACCATAACTCCTTTGCACTCCCTTAATAAGCCTTTCTCACTTGTTTTATATATATCTAAATACATATATATATATATATACACACACACACACACACACACACACACAGAGTCATTGTTAGGTGCTATCTAGTAAGTATGACTCAAAGTCATACAACAGATCTAAACCATGTTGTATCCTATGCTATCCTCATCTCATCATTTCATCATTTCTGACATTCTTGAACCATTGCTGCAGTCACTGTGTCAATTCACCTGGTTCAGGATCTTCCTCTCCACCTCTCCAAACGTAATATACCTTTTCCAGGAATAGCCTCTCCTAACAACATGCCTAAAGTATGGGAGACAAAGTTTTGTCATCTTTGTCTCCAAGGAGCATTTTGATAGGCACCTCCTCCAAGACATATCTGTTCGTCCTTTCAGCACTCATGTGTTATTCAGTACTACTCTCCAACACCACAGCTCAATTCTGTCATCCTTATTCATTGTCCAGCTCTTACATGCATGTAAGTGATGGTAAAGCCATGGCCTGAATCAGGTGCACCTCAGTCTTCAAACTGAAATAATTGCACCTCAGTACTTTGGAGAGGTCCCTTACCACAGACTTTCCTAATGCAATGTGTCTCCTGATCTCCTGACTGCTGGCATCAAGTAAGATAAAGAGTATTGACTATTTCAATATTTTCTCCATCTATCATAATGTTTCCTATCAGTCCAGTGATGAGTATTTTTTGTTTTCTTGATGTTGAAATGTAATACATAGTGAAAGTTGCAGTCTTTGATCTTCTACAGCCAGTGTTTCAAGTTCTCCTCACTTTCAACCAGTAGATTATGTTATCTGAATAATTCAGATTGTTGCCGATTCTTCCTCCAACCCTGATGCCATTGTCTTTCTCATAGAGCACAGTTTCCAAATTATTCAGTCAGCATACAGATTGAACAGGTATGGAGAAAGGATATAACCTTGACACACACTTTTCTTTTTTTTTTTTTGCATGGTGCCACTGTTGCAAAGTGAGATTGCTATCAGGGTTGGGGTAAGACTGAGAAAAACGGGATAAATTGTGTATGCTGCACTGAAACAGATGAGGGAGTGAATAATTTAAAAGCGATGTCTGATAGGGTATTATGGTCATTGCAAGAGTCCACAATTAAGGTTGCATAATGGAATGTACTTGGGGCAGTGGGAGGGGTGCGGGGGAATTGTGTACCAGGGAGGGAGTGTTTCTTTTACTTTTAAAAGAGAGGAGTGAACTGGGGGGGGGGGGCTGGGTCGGGAGAGAAGTGAATGAATGGAAATCCAAAATCTATGTAAATGCTCATAAAATTATTTAGAAAAAAAAAGACACACACCCTGCTTAATTTTAAATAATGTAGGGTTCCCTTGCTGTGTTCAGACAACTGCTGTTTGGTCTAGGTGTAGGTTTCTTAGGAGCATAACGAAATGTTCTGGGACTCCTATTGTCCTCAAGTTTAGCCACAATTTGTTATGATAAACATAGTCCAATGTCTTTGCATAGTCAATAAAGCACAAATAGAAATTCTAGATTTCTCTGCTTTCAGCCATCATTCCATCATTTACATGTGATATAAATATTCAATCGATTATACCAGCTTGTTTTGGTTAAAAAAATATTGAGCATCATGGTAAAGGGAGGATTATTTTACTATATCTTTCATATAAATTTGGATATACTATAAATGATGTTGTTGTTGTTGATTGCCGTCGATTTGAGCACGACTCATAGCAACCCTATGAACAAAAGGTGTGAAACCTTTCTATAACTATCGATATTTATCATAGAGTAAAGCAGGAGAGGCATCCATTTCTTAATCAACATGCCTCTGGGAACTTTATGAACTATAAGTGATAGTTTCTTAAATTTGTAATATGGACATTGAAATCACAACAATGAATTTTTCATACACTTTTGTTGCTGCTGTTATGTGCCGTCGAGTTGCCTGCGACTCATAGCAACACTATGTACAACAGTCCTAAACCCTGTCCTATTCTGTGCCAATCTCACTGTCTCTGACACACCTTCTCCCATTAAACCCAGTCACTGAATCAATCCATCTCATTGAAGGTCTTCCTCTCCTGCTCTGTCCCATACTCTCAAACATGACATCGTCTCCAAGGACTGGTCCCTCCTTCCAACATGTCCAAAGTATGTCAGAAGAAGCCTCTGAGGAGCTGCCTGGCTTCACCCTCTCCAGGACAAACATGTTAGTTTTCCTAACAGTCAATAGTATATTCAATATTCTTCTCAATTAAAATACATTGGTCTGTTGGGTATATTTTTTGTTTTGTTTTGTCACAAGAACATTTATTGAAACTCTTTTATTAAACAACAAATTAGTATTTTTTCTTCCCCCTCCGTGATTCCCTCCCTGCCCACCCTCAGCCCCTTTGCTCTCTCCCCTTCCTCCCTTGATTCACTTTTTATTAATTATCCTTCTATTTTTACAATAATGGTCTTATGCAGTATTTGTCCTTATGATACTGAGTTACTTCCCTCAGCATAATGCTTTCTGGAAAAACACACTGGCAATGCCATCTAGACAAGGGTCTCATTTAAAAACTGTTTTATATTTTTAATGTATCTGTTATTCATGCATTTTTTAAAATTTAAAAATATTTCTCGCATTTGATGGATTACTAAGAACTTTTTAATGTGTTAACATTTTTATTATTACTTTGCCCATTAATTATTGTGTTAGAACCATTATAATGACAATGTTGTAGTTAGTATTTTTAAATGTTTTTGTTATTTTTCATTTAATCATTCCTATAAATTTTGTTTTATAATATTCATTACAATTGATAAATGCATTTTACCATAATGTCTCATCAAATCTTAACATTTTTTATACCACATAGTAACCATTTGGAAAGTTTACTTTCATCTTATTTTATTGTTAAACAAATACAAATCCATTCAGTATTTTCTACATACACAGTTCAATGACATTATTTACATTCTTAAAACTGTGTTACTATCTTCACTCTCTACCTATATTGTTTTACCACTATTAACATAAATTTTTCCTTAACAGAGTTTGAGAGTTACAATTGTCCTTTCAATTTCCTACAGACAAATCTTTTTAAAAAGCACATTGCTCAAGAACATTTTTTACTAATTGAACCAAACTGTTGCTTAGTTTAAAGATAATGGCACTGTCTAGTTTTAGCCCAAAGCTTAAAGATTATCTCAGGGTAATAGATTCAGGAGTTCTCCACGTCCCAATAGAAATAGTGTGTCAGGATCCTATAATAATTTCAAAATCTGTTGTACCATTTGGAAACTATGATTCACTTAGTTAAACAGTTTCTCAAATGTGACATACTTCATCATGAAATATCAAAAAATATTCATTAATAGCTCCAATGATCTCATGAGAGAAGCCTTTAATTGTCGTGAAGCTGTCAAATCACAGTGGGTGGGTGGTGAAAGTGTCTCAAAATTCTAATTTTCCCTTGAAAGCTTAAATACCATCACTTGTTTTCCTTAAAGTGAAAGACTCACTTTCCTCATTAGTTAGAATATAATCTACTACGTAACTATGAATAATTACAGTTTATCATCATTCTTTAAAGTAAAATTGATATTCCAGAAGCAAAGGCTAGTTTAGCTTACAATTCAAGCAATTGTACAACTGATTTCTCAAATTGTACATTGTACATCAGTATTCAGCCAAAAAGTCTTATAAGTATTTCTCATTTTGTTAAAACAGAATGTTTAAAAATCCATACTCAGACAATGAGATTTAGTAAAATGAAAAACTTCATTGCTTGATTCTTAAATGAAATATGCACATCCTTTGTTACATTAAATTTACTTGTTATTGTTGTTTGGTACAAGTTGAGTCTGACTCACAACAACCCTATGAACAACAGATCTGAACCCTATCCTATTATGTGACATTCTTACAACCTCTGATATACTTGAGCCCATTGCTGCAATCATTGTGTCAAATCTATCTTTTGCTGACCTTTCAAAGCACGATGTCCCATTCCAAAGAATAGCCTCTCCTAACAACATTTCCAAATTATGTGAGACTAAGCTCTATCACCTTTGCCTGCAAGGAGCATAGCTTATTACAGCAGTGAAAAAGACACTGACTCTAGCTAAGTAAACTGTGTCACCGCCTCAGTTCAGGCAAAGGAATAAGTGGTTTTATTCGCCATTATTTTTGCACCATCAGTGCCAATCTCAACATGGTGTTAATATTTTTCTGAAATATTCTTGACTTCAGAAATCTCTATAAATGTCAGAGGCCCCTGGGGGTCTAGAGGCCAAACTTAAAAAACTAATGCTCTAGAGCAACAGAGATTCCATATAACAACTCTGTTTGCATTCTTGAGAATTTGAGTCAGAGAGCACAGCATTTCTCCAAAGCAATGCAAGAGTGAGTAGAACTAAGGTCAGGCCTAGGAAAGGAAGGATGTCAGAAGAAAAGATCCCTTTCAGAACCAGGTGTGGAGACAGCATGCCTGAAATCAACTATGAACTGGGTGACCAAAAGTCACTCGGGTGACCTGAGGCAAACAGAGAGGCAGGGAGAGGCCAGTTTTGGAGATTCAAAGCAATTTGTAGAGCAGAGACGAAAGGGAAAAGAAAAGCTTCCCTGGGCTAAAATGTCAAATTTGTTGTTGTTTGTTGTTGTTGTTGTTAAATGCTGTTAAGTCGTAGGCGACTCACAGTGGCCCTATGAATGAAAGTCCTCAACACTTGTGTGACTTTCATCCTTTCTCCAGGTGCATTAGGGTCTCCAGAGGCAAGCTATTATGAAGTGGATGCCACATTTGACACATCAGTGTCACAGTGTTCAGCTTCACAGCAACCACGAGTTACCTCTGTACTGCAAGTGGGCACGCCAGGGACATATGACCTAGAAGAATGTTTTAATAAAAACAATTAAAAACAGGCCTGAGGGCCACAGATCAAAACGTCAAGTTTACTAGCTTAATTTCAGAACTTCTGGTGAGGTAAAAGTCTGTGAGAGTTAATGATTGCAACAAAAGATCATGGTATCTTCTACAACCTGGAGTACATCTTCAATGTAAGAGTTCTGCAAAAAATATGTGCTAAATATATGGGCCTCTCCAAATTATTGAGGAGCAATGATGAGGACTAAAGTGTGCCTAGTTCAGAGCATGATTTCAATCACTTGGCATGCATCTGAGAATTGGATGATGAATAGGGACGACAGAAGAATAGATGATTTTTAACTGTGTTGTTGGAGAAGAATTGTGACTATCTCACAGAATGCCAAAAGGAAAAATAGGTATGTCTTGGAGAGGGTGCAACCAGAGTGCTCCCTGAAGGAAAAGACAGAGATTTGTCTCTTATACTTTGGGCATATTGTTAAGAGAGGCTATTCCTTAGAGAGGACTATCATGTGTGGGAAGGTGGAGGGACAGTGGAAAAGAGGAGAGGTGGATTGACACAGTGACTGCACCAATGGGCTCACGTGTGTCAGCGATTGTAAGAAGGGAACATGATAGGACAGGCTTCAGATCTGTTGTTCATAGGGTCATTATGAGTCATGGACTTGACAGAATCTAACAAGAAATATATGGCAAAATGAAAAAAGTGAATTTACTCAAAAGTATGTCTAAACACATCTTGAATATCCTTACTACACATGTCAACAGCCATCTTTAGACCCAATATTTACAATTTATTCTTTCTTCATTGTCTCTTTTAGGTTATTACCAAAGTATGATGTAGAAAGTAGGGAATTACCAGTGAGTTTGTGGAAAGAAATTGGTTAGATTGCATATGGGGCATCACAGAGTCTTCCACAGCAAAGCACCTGTCACATCATGACTCAACAAGCAACTCCACAGCTGCTCCTGTACTTACCACATTCCTCTTGCTCCGTGACAGCTAAGGTCACAAGGCAATCAGCAAACCTTAAACATGTCAACTATGTATAGGCTTGATTGTGATTTACGGAGATAGACTTGTGTGTGGAAGCACCGCAGGACCTTGGGGCTGAGGCCTTGCCACAGGTGCTGCCACGGCTCCTGCATGCTGTTTGTCTTGGCAGGTGTGAGCTGGGCTGTGGGAGGGATTTCCCAAACCTGCACTTCAAGAAGGGAAATAGGGTCATGCCAAGTGCCCTCTATGTCTGTGTAAGAATTCTGTTGATACATTTTAAAACTGGTCATGCTCCCTGTTGAACTAACTGTTCTCCTACTTATTTCTGATTGAGGAGAGCCCACATGTACGTTATTATCATGCAAAAAAATAGGCCAGCCAAAGAGAGCCTTGCAGAGAGACAGACAAGAGCCCTCAGCTGCCCTCTTTTTCCAGTCAGTCTGGGGATAAACTGCTGAGTTTATTTAAGGAAGAAAGGATGGAGCATGAAGCTTTCCTAATGTCATGCCCTTTGATTTAGGGTTTAAAAAGTAATTATATATATTTAATTATTTTTTTTTTATGTGACAGGCACAATTTAGGCTTTGAGTAATGACAAATGTCCTCAAAAGTCTTATACTCAAAGATAGAAAAGATGTATTTTAGGGTAACTGCAACCCAATATATTTCGAGTTGTGCTGTGATTAAAGTGAACTGTCTGTGGCAGGAGCACACTGAAGAGCCACAGTAGGCACAACATCTCGGGGAAGATAAAGGCCTATGAGGACAGGTAAGGAGTGTCCAATATGCAAAGGCATAGAACCTAGAACATAGTTCTCAGTCAGCACTTAATGGGTGAATTACCTTTTCACAACAGAATGTTGGCTCCTATTAACACTATGGTATCTATGTGCAATATGCAACAGTATGACAAACTAACTGACAAGTGATTAATATTTCAAATAGCAGCACGGTCACCCATGGTGCTCAATTTACATAAGAGATTTCTATTAAGACAGATCAGGAAGAAAGATCTCGTGATCTACTTCTAAACAAAAAAGGGGGCAAGTGAAAACTTTATGAACATTGTCTCATAAGATGAACTCCTTAGTTTTTGACTCACTCAAAATAGAGTGGGAAGGAGCTGCTCCACTAAAACAATGTATTCAAATTTTGTAAATAAACTAGTATTATAATAATAATTTTAAAAAGAGTAGACCTTAATGATGTAAATGAATGAAAGCTTACAAAACCTTCATTTGCTGATGTGGCATGACTAAAAATGAGAACAAACAACTGTAAACATCCACTAATAATTTTTAAAAGCTTAAATCTAGGAAATTGTTTTAAATGAGATAGAACGCTTAAAGACAGATATTCAAGGCATCATAGTTATTGCACCCCTCATGTTAGAACAGATTTTTTCTTAAGATTTTAATAAAAGTTCATCAAGAACTTGGATTTCCATTCATTCATTGTTGCAAAAACAGAGATTTGTACATCAATATTCATAGCAGCGTTATTCACCATAGCAAGAATGTGGAAATAGCCCAAATGTCCAATCATAATCAAATCAATCAAGAAACTGTGGTACATTCACACAATGGGATACTATGCAGCACTCAAGAGTGATGGGTTTGTTTTTGTTTTTGTTTTGTTTCATAGATTTTAATGAAAGTTTATAAAGAACTTGGATTTCCACTTATTCA
The DNA here is from genome assembly GCF_000299155.1 of Elephantulus edwardii. NCBI lineage: Eukaryota > Metazoa > Chordata > Mammalia > Macroscelidea > Macroscelididae > Elephantulus > Elephantulus edwardii. The sequence continues at coordinate 8,767,783 of NW_006399762.1, forward strand.
TTGTTGCACATTTTTCTGCTCCTCAGTTCACTTTTTTCTTTGGGGAAAAAGCTCTTTCATTATTATATAGTCGAGCTTCCAAACCACTTTACTATGCAGCTCTTATTATGGATTCTTGTCATGCCAATAATACCTAATTACACACACACACACACACACACACACATTTATTGCTGCTTTGTTCACAATAGCAAAGAGTTGGAAACAACCTAAGTGAACATCAATAGACAAATGGATAGAGAAGTTGTGGTATAGTCACAGAATGGAATATTACACAGCACTGAAAAACAAAGAACTCATGAAATCGTATACAACATGGGTGACCATGGAGGACATTATGCTGAGTAAAATATCTCAGTCACAAGCAGAATGGATTCTTAGGTGACCCTCCAGCAGGTTTTCAAAGGAAATAAATTGCATTGGAGGAGACTATTCATCTTTCTCCCATAGAGTAGCTAGTGAATTTAAATCTTATGCCTTTGGGTTGGAAGCATAGTTCCTCACCAATAAGCCACTAGTACTCCCTTTTCCCAGGAATTGTTGTTAAGAACTCCCTTCATAGGCATTGTTGTATTTATGGGCCATCAAGTCAGAAGCAACCCATAGCTGACCCTCCAGCAGTTTTCAGAGGCAGTTAATTGCCCAGGACACTGGCCATGTGTCTTCGGGATTGAAGCACAGATTCCTACCATTACTGTAGTTCTTAAGTTCCATCAAGTCACTTGTGACTAATAGAGACCCTAAGTATAAAAGCCCTAAACACTGCTCTATCCTGTGCCAACCTCGCTGTCTCTGTCACACTCACTCCCACGACCCCAAACACAGAATCGATCAGTCTCATTGAGGATCTTCCTCTCCTGTGCCATCCCTCCACTCTTCCAAGCATGATGTCCCTCTCCAAGGACCAGTCCCTCCTTGCAACATGCCCAAAGTATGTCAGACGAAGCTTCAGAATCCTTGCCTCCAAGGAGCAGCTCTGCTTCACCCTCTCCAGGACAAACCTGTTTGTTCATCTAGCAGTCCATGGTATATTCCACACTCCTCTCCAGCACCACAGCTCAAGGGCATCAATTCTCTTTCTGTCATCCCTAGTCACTGTCCAACTCTGATGCACAGCACATAATTGCAAAGACTATAGCCCGAATCAGGTGCACCTTAGTTTCCAGCCTGACGTTGTTGCTCTTCAGGACTCTGGAGAGGTCCCTCACAGCTAACTTTCCTGATGCAAGTTGTCTCTTGATTTGCTGGCTGCTGGTACCAAGAGTGTTGACTGTGGAACCAAGCAAACTAAAAGTGTTAACTATCTCAACTCTTCACCATCTATACTGATGTTACCATTTGGCACAGTGGAGAGAATCTTTGTTTTCTTGATGTTGAGCTTCAATCGTATTGAAGGCTGCAGCAAGTGCTTCAGGTCCTTCTCAGTTTCAGGAAGCAGGGCTGTGTCATCTGCATAACACAGGTTGTTGATGACTCTTCTACCAATCCTGATGCCACATTCCTCCTTGTACAGCCTAGGGTCTTGGATGATCTGTTCTGCATACAGATTGAAAAGGTATGGAGACAGAATATATCCCCGGCAGACCCCCTTCTTGACTTAGAACCATGTAGTGACTCCTTGCTCTGTTCTGATAACTGCCTCTTGGTCGGAGTATAGGTTTCACATAATCACAATCAAATGTTTTGGGATTCCCATTCTTCTCAGAGTCAGCTACAGCTTGTTGTGATCCACACAGTCAAAAGCCTCTGCATAGTCAATGAAGCATAGATAGACATTCTTCTGGTATTCTCTGCTTTCTGCCAAGACCCGTCTGACATTAGCTATAATATCCCTAGTACCACGACCTCTTCTAAATCCAGCCTGCACATCTCGCAGTTCTCTGTTGAGATATTGCTCCAATCATTTTTGGATAATTTTCAGCAGAATATTGCTTGCATGTGATATTAATGATATTGTTTGATAATTCCCACACTCCGTTGGGTCACCTTTCTTTGGAATGGGAACAAATATTGATCTTTCCCAGTCAGTTGGCCAGCTGGCTGTCCTCCAGATTTCTTGGCACACCTTAGTGAGCACATCCAGGGAAGTGTCTCTTTGTTGAAATATGTCAATTGGTATGCCATCAATTCCAGGAGCCTTGATTTTTGCCAATTCCTTCAGAGAAACTTGAACTTCCTCCTTCATCACCATAGGCTCTTGCTCATATGTTATTTCATGAAATTCTTCTGTGTAAGCCAATTCCTTCTGATACAGTGACTCTGTGTACTCCTTCCATATTATTTTAATGCTTCATGGATAATTTAACATTCCACCTAAAGTAACCTTATGTATTGCCCCTTGTGGCTTGAATTTGCTTTTCAACTCCTTCAGCTTAAGAAACACTGAGTGAATTTGATTTTCTGACTCCAGCTCTCTGCACATTTCATTATAGTATCTTGCTTTGTGGTCCCAGGCTGCCTTTTCAAATTTTCTGTTCAGCTCTTTGATTTCTTGATTTCTTCCTTTAGCTTCGGCTTCTCGGTGCTCTAATGTAATATTCAGCATCTCACCTGTCATCCATCTTAGTCTTTCCTTCTTCTTTAGCCTTTGTATGATATTTTGCATTATTCATGGATTATTTTCTCATTTGGTCTATGCTCCTTGGTGCTCAAGGCCTCAAACCTGTTCCTGAGATGGTTTTTAGAAAGTTGGGAATAGAAATACTATTTGATTCAGCAATTCTACTAGTAGGTATATATCCTAAAGAAATGAAAACTATGATAAAATCAGATATATTTGCCTTCATATTTACTGAAGCACTATGAATGAAGCAAAAAGCAAGCCATGTTTTCAGCTAAAGAAACTGTGGTATCTTTTCATAATGGCTTATTACGCATCACAAAAAGATATAAACGTTAATAAAATACTGTACAACATAGATAAAATTAGAACAAACTATGTCAAGTCATGTAAGTCAGTCACAAAAGTACAACCATGGTTTAAGACTGCTACTATAAAAGCTAAGAAACCACTTACACAGAGATAGAATCAAATCTGCAGGGTTAACAGAGATGAGAAGTGAAGGGGAAGAGAACAAAATTAATAAGTAAGCAGAATGCTAGAAGCACACTCAAATTCTGACTTAACTATCATTTTCATTAATTATTTGATTACAATAAGGCAACATCATAATTGTATAATTTAATCAAGGGCTTCATTTTATTTGGATTCACCATTAACACTTAGGGTAGCAGCAATAAAGAAATCAAAAGATGTGTTGCTATGGGCAAATCTAGTACTAAGGACCTCTCAAAAATACAAAAGCACAAGGATGGCAATTTCAAGACTAAGGTGTGCCTAATGCAAGCAATTGTATTTTTCAATTGCTTCATAAGCATGTGAAATTTGGACAATGAATAAGGAAGACCAAAAAGGAATTCATATATTTGTATTGTGGCAAAGACTAATGACTATACTGTGACTGTCAAAGAAATAACCAAATACAGCTTCAATCAGGTGCAACCAAAGTGCTTATTAGAGGCAAGGATGGCCAAACTTCATCTCATAGACTTTGAACATGTTATCAGAAGGGAAAAAAAAGACATTATGTTGGAGAAAGAAGTGGGACAGTGAGAGAAAGATTCTCAAGGAGATAGACTGACACAATGTTTACAACAATGGCTCAAGTAGGACAGAGACTGAGGATGTTGCAGGATAGAGCCAGATTTCAACCTGTCCTACATAAGGTAGCTATGAGTCAGAATTGACTTAATGGCACCTAAGAATTGATTACAAACTTTTACATGCTTAAAACAAAGGATTTCCACTTCTTTTTCAATTTTCATTTGAAACTAAAGATGATAAAATGCCAATTTTATCTCTACTTCCACAAACCTACAGTAAAGAAGTAGAATTTCCAAGTACAAGCTTACTGGGGGGGTGGAGGAAATGATCCTTACAATCGTTAAATTGATTGTATAATATGGCATTTTCTAATATGTAGAGGAAAGTAAAAACTCAAATGGCAGATAACTATATTATCTTAATAAGATTTAAGTACTGAAACTGTACATCAAGGCAGCAAAGATTCTCACTACAGGGCCCACCGACAGCACCATGATACGTGGAGGAGAGACTGAGATAGTTAACGATTTCAGCTTGCTCTACCATCAACACTTTTGGCATCATCAGTCAGGAAGTCAAAAGACTAATTGCATTAGGGAAATCTGCTGTTAGGGAATTCTCCAAAGTGCTGAGCAATAATGTCAGTCTAGAGGCTAAGGTGCACCTGATCTGGGCCTTGGTCTTTGCAATTACTTGCAAATTACTCTCTCTTCAGAGAGCTGGACAATGACTAAGGATAATGGTAGAAGAATCTATACCTTTGAACTGTGGTGCTAGAGAAGAGTACTAAACATACTATGGACTGCCAAGAGAACAAAGAGGCCTGTCGTAGAGAAGGTAAAACAAAGCTGCTCCTTGGAAGCAAGGAGTTTGAAGCTTTGTCTCACATGCACTGGTCACGTGGCTAGGAGGGATTAGTCCTTGGAAAAGGGCATCACGTTTGGAAAGGTGGAGGGACAGTGCAGGAGAGGAAGACCCCAGATGAGATGGACTGACACAGTAACTGGGGTAATGAGGGTAGGTGTGTCAGAAACAGAGAGACTGGCTCAGGACAGGGTAGGGTTCAGATCTACTGTACATAGATTTGGTATGACTCATGGTTGACTCAATGGGCCATAACAACAACAACAATAAAAAAAAAAGAGTTAAAATTCACCATAAAAATCATTTATTACTGTGACTAAAGTCAACCATACAGCAGCCTATATAAAGTATGTTTTTATAGAAAAAAATAAGCCATCTTAATTTTTTTAAGACAAGAATTCTAGTTTAGGCAGTTTGCTGTTTTCTCAAAAAGCTGAATATGAAATTCCATATGATCAAGCTATCTCACTGCTAGGAATATATGCCAAGGAAATTAGAACTGAGATACAAATGGAGTTTTACACTAATGTTCATAGTAGTGTTTTACAATTGCAAGAGCATGGAAATAGCCCAAAAGTCCAACCACATTGAATGAATTCAGAAATTAAATTTTGGTTCAGTCACATGATGCACACTATGCAGCACTCAGAAGCAACAATTCTGAAAAATACTACATAACTTGGGAGAGACTGGAAAGTATTATGCTGAAGGAACTGACTCAGTCTCATAAGGACAAATACTACATAAGACGATTGTAAAAATAGAAGGATAACTAGTAAAATGTGTATGAGAGGGAAGAGGTGGGAGTAGGCGGGTAAGGGTGAGTGGGGGAAAATTAAGAGAGTTGCAAAATCTGACTGGTGGAGGGAAGGGGTAAGAAATGGAAAAGAGCCAGTGGAGATCTGAAAAAATGGAGTAATGGTTGGCATAATTCAATGTGATTAATTTTATAAAACAAAATGTATGGGAATGATTGTACGAAATACAATGTGAATTAAGGAAAGTATGAAACAATGTATATATCTTATGTATGCAAACCAATATAAAATAAAACTCAAAAAAGAATTTTCTTAATTTAAAAAAGTTGTTTGTAAAAGAAAACTGAAGCACAGTTAAGCTTCTAAAATTTCTCTGAAACAATGAGAATTAAAACAATGGCTCTCTACAAATGAATAGTTTGATGCTCATCTTTCAAAATAATGCTTCATAATTTCTCTTACTCCCTGTACTTTTATCAGACATGGTTTTATTTAGTCAAAGTTTCTGTTAGAATGAAATAGAGGCTTGTAAAATATGGATCATTTTGCTTGCAAGTCTCAAGACATTTCACTTCTGTTTTGAAGACATACATTCATTTACCAAGTATTAAGTCTCTCCTGCACCAGCAATTGTTCAACATGTGTCTTTCCCACCTTGCTTCCAGATCTCCAGAGAAAACATGGCACTTGGGCCTATATCTGAAGAGGCTGCATGCATCCTCTGACAATTACAGATTATCACTATGGGGCCTAGTGAGAGAAACATTAAGTTTATTAAGATTGACCCAGTAACAAATTTATGGGTCAGACCATCAATTACTCAAACACAAGTTCAAATTGAGGCCGAAGAAAATTAAAATAAGTTCATGAAAACCAAGATATGTTCTTGAATCGATTCTACCTGAATTTCAAGATCATCTTAAACATGGGTTTGAAGCATTGAACACCAAGAATCAAAGTTGAAATGAGTTACGGGATGATATTAAGGACATCATTCATGAAGAAAGCAAAAGTCCATTACAAAGACAGAGGACAAACACAAAACTGAAATGGATGTCAGAAGAGACTCTAAAAATTGCACTGGATCATGGAGAAGCCAAAAACAAAGGATAAGCATGTTGAAGTAAAAGAGTTGAACAGAAGGTTTCAAAGGGAAGCTCGAGAAACAAAGTAAAGTATTATAATGGAATGTGTAGTGTGTTGGAATTGGAGAATAAGAAGGGAAGAAGTGACTCTGCATTTCTCAAGCTGAGAGAACTGAAAAACAAATTTAAACTTTGGTTGTAAAATTGAAAGATGTTATGGGCAATATATTGAATGACCCAGGAAGCATCAAAAGAAGTTGGAGGGTTTCAGTTCTCATTTTCTCAGGGTACATTCCAAGTAGAGGAATAGCTGGGTAATACAGAATTTCTATGTTCAGCTTTTTGAGGAAGCACCAAACTGCCTTCCAGAATGGCTGTACCATTTTACAATCCCACCAACAATGTATAAGAGTTCCTTTCTTACCACATCCTCTCCAACATTTATTACTTGCTGTCCTGTTAAACTTTACCACTGTTACTTGAGTGAGGTGGTCACTGTGGTTGTAATATGTATCTCTCTTATTGCCAGTGATTTGGAGCATTTCTTCATATGTCTGTTATCCATATGAATATCTTCCTCTGTGAAAATTCTTTCCATGTCTTTTGCCCATTTTCTAATTGGGTTATCAGTCTTTTTCTTGTGGAAGTCTAGGAATATTCTGTAAACTTTGTTATAAGACTCTTGTCTGAGATGGTATTAGAAAATGAGAACTGAGACACAATAGGAGATTTATACACCAAAGTTCATAGCAGGATTATTTACCATCACAAGAACATGGAAACAGCCCAAATGTCCAACTACAAACAAATGGATTGAGAAATTATGGTACATTAAAACAATGGAATACTAGGCACAACACAGGAACAATGATTTTGTAAATTATTACCTAACTTGAGAGGGACTGGAGAGCATTATGCTGAGTGAACTAACTCAGTCCCATAAGGATAAATTTTGTAAAAACCATTATTGTAGAATGAGTATAAGGATCCAGGAGGGGTGGGAGAGGGTGGAAGCAGAGGGATGAGGATGTGCAGTGGGAAGGGGAGGCATTAATCATGGTGTTGTACAGTTCGATGAGGGGGGTGAGGAATATTGAAATAATCTGTTCTTGAAAGCATTATATTCGAATTTTGAAAATGAACTAGTATAAAATTAACCCAAAAAGTTGGATGGAATACACAGAATCACTGTACCAGAAATAAGTGATTGACACCAAAAATTTCAGCAAGTACCATATGAACAGAAGTCAACGGTAAGGAAAGAGAAAGTTAAAGCTGCACTGAAGGCACTGGAAAAAAATAGGGCCCCTGGAATTAATGGAATACCAATTGACTTGTTTTAATTAATAGATGCTGCCCTAGGTGCACTCACCAGTCTGTTATAGAAATTTTGGAGGATGCCTGTCTGGTGTCAAAGGATTAGAAGAGATCCATATTTGTTCCCATTCCCAAGAAATGTGATCCAAATGAATGTGGAAATATGAAGCAATATCATTAATATCATAAGGAATCAAAATATTGCTGAAAATAATTCAAAACCTGCTAAAACAGTACTTAGATAGGGAACTGCCAGACGTTCAAGCAGGATTTAAAAGAGGCCATGGCACACGGAGTAACACTGCTGATGTCAGGCAGATCCTGGCTGAAAGTAAAGTATACCAGAAGAATATATATTTATGCATTATTAACTATGCAAAGGCATTTAACAGTGTCAGTCTTAACAAACTGTGGCTGGCTCTGAGAAGAATGGGAATCCCAGAGCACATAATTGTGCTCATGCAAAACCTATACTTGGACCAGAGGCTGTTGTGTGAACAGAGCAGGGGAGCACTGCATGGTTTAAAATTAAGAAGGGGTGTCCCAAGGTTGTATTCTCTCTCCATACCTATTTAATCTGTATGCTGAGTAAATTATTTTTGAAACTGAACTCTATGAAGAGGAATGTGGCATCAGGATCAAAGGGAGACTCATCAACAGCCTGCAGTATGCAGATGACACAATCCTGATTGCTTAAAATGAAAAGGACTTGAAGCACTTATTGCAAAAGATCAAGAAATGCAGCCTTTAATACGGATTGCCTTGCAATGTAGAGAAAACAAAGATTCTTGCCACTAGACTTATAGACATCTTCATGATAGATGCAGAAGAGATTGACATTGTCAACAACTTCATCTTACTAGGATCCACAAATAACACCATTAGTTCCAGCAGTCAGGAAATAAGGAGCTGCATTACACTGGGAAATCTACAATTAGGGACCTCATTGAGGAGTAATGATGTCAGTTTGAGGACTAAGTTGCATCTGATTCAGGCCATAGTCTTTTGGATCACTTGCTATGTATCTGAGAGTTTGACAATGAATACGGATGACAGAAGAAAAAATTGACTTTTTTGAGCTGTGGTGTTGGAAAAGAGAACTGAATATCCAATGGATAGCCAAAAGAACATATATGTCTTGGAGAGGATGCAGACAGAGTGCTTTTTGGAGGCAAGAATGATGAGGATTCTCTTCACATACTTTGAGCTAGGAAGAGCTATTCTTTGGAGAAGAACATGATGCTTGGAAGGGTAGAGAGTTGGCGAAAGAGAGGAAGACCCTCAACCAGGTCAACTGACAAGGTGACTGCTGCAATGGGCTCTTGTGTATCAGGAAGTATGAGGATGGCACAGGATAGAACAGAGTTTAGATCTTTTATTACTAGGGTCACTATGAGTCATACTCAAGATAAACACACACACACACACACACACACACACACATCACACATCACACATCATATATATATATATACAGTAAGTAGAACTGGTAGCTTAGTGGCAAGGACCTGTCCTGTAATTCTGAGAACGCGTGGTTTGAATCCATCAACTGAAGGATGAGACAATGCCGTTTCCTAAGATTAAATGCCTCTGAAAACTTGCTGGAGAGTCAGCTATGGGTCTGGTCTGTTCAGACTCAATGATACATAGCAAAAACAACAGTATTGTGTAAGCAAGTACAAGGTATAAACTACAGATAACACAAAGATGAATATGACAATATTCCTTAACAAAGTCACTAGAAATGAAAAACTGTTGCATTATCTATTGCAAATTTTAATTTCCCATTTCCAAGTTTCATTATTTGCTCCTTCTGACTTTGTGTAAAATAATATCTCTTGCACATCCTATGAACTTCAATTATATCTGATGTTCTCAATCTAGGGTGTGAATAGAGGATTATTTGGCCTAACAGTTTATTTACAGTCAGTTTTCACAGGTTTCATTATTAACACAAATGGTAACTGTGTTGAAGGACTTTGGTTAGAAATTGATGCCAGCATTGTCCTTACAAGCCTCCACATTCAAGAACAAGAATAAAAATCATGAGGCATTGAACAAAAAAATTAAGGGAGCTTCCCAAAGAGACATGTAGCAAATTAGGATGGCAACAAGCACTGTTATAAATACACAATAGAGAAAAAGCTGGATTGAAAATATGTGCAAATTTCAAGAGATGAATGGTAACTGATGTCTGTATGCTGCAGGACATTGGCTACAACAGATTATTCTAGCTCTCACAGCTAAATGGGAACAATGTTAATAATGGAGCAATTATTATCAGATGTATGTATTTCATTGATACATATCTGTAAATTAAATGGTTTAGTATTAAGAAGTTGTGATGCCAACCCAAAGGCATGCAGTTTGAATATATCAGCCGTCCACTGGAAGAAATATGGACAATTCCCTCCTGTGGGATTTACTGCTTCTGAAAACACACTGTTCCAACTCGTAACAACAGCAACTATGAAAGACAATAATAGGGAGCTCTGGTAGCCTAGAGGCTAGATAGTTGCACTGCCAGCCCAAAGCCCAAAGGTTTGAACCTACCAGTGGCTTCATAGGAGAGAGATGAATAGTCCCTTCTCATGCAATGTACAGTTTCTAGAAATATGCTAGAAGGTGATCTCCTACGAGCTGGTTTTGACTCAACAGCAGTGTACAAAGAGACTAATTAAAAAAATAAACAATCAAATCTTCCTTTAGCAATTACCTAAAATGCATTACTTTATATATAGATAATCATGATCTTTATCAGTTATTTAATCTATTAATCGCCACTTTTTATTTCAACCTTTTATTGATAGAATAAGTAGAACAAATTGTGAAGCTACCTTTAATTTCCTCCAAATGCATTATTACTTCCTTTCATGTTGTTGTCAAATGCCTTCAAGTATGACTCAGAGTGACCCTATAAACAAAAGACCTGAAGCCTTTCTCTAACTATCGACATTTATCAAAGTTCATACAGTTTCCAATGGCATGTTGTTTAGAAGTGGATGCCACTCCTGCTTCCAAACCTGTCTGAAACTGGGAGCTCCACCAAACACTGTCCGCCACGAGTAACCGTTATGGCATTTGACACCCCGATGGCACAAGGTTCAGCATCACAGCGACCTCAGGTTACCTCAATACAGCATATTGACAGAAGTGTTGTGCCACTTAGAAGAATGTTCCTTCAAAATATAATAACTAACTTTACATACAAAAGCCCTCAACAAGGTCTTGTTGACTCTAAACAACAGGCTTAAGTAAAAAACCCAACCAATTTAGTATGTTGTTGTTGTTATGTGCCATTGAGTCACCTGTGATGTAGAGCTACCCTATGTACAGCAGCAGCTCTAAACCCTTTCCTGTCTTGAGCCAGTCTCACGAATTCTGACGACACACCAACCTCCATTGCCCCAGATACTGTGTCAATCCATCTCATCCGGGATCTTCCTCTCCTGTGTTGTCCATCCACCCTTCTGAGCATGATGTCCTTCTCCATTGATCAGTCTTTCTTGGCCACATGCCCAGAGTATGTGAAGTGGATTGTCAAAATCCTAGTCTCCAAGGAGAGACTTGGTTTCACCCTCTCCAAGACAGACTGATTTGATTTCTTGGCACTCTATGGTATATTCAAGACTCTTCTCCAGCACCACAACTCAAAGGCATCTATTCTTCTGTCTGTCATATTTAGTCACTGTCGACCTCTGTGAAGCATAACAAGTAATTGAGAAGCCCATGGCCTGGATTAGGCATACCTTTGTCTCGAGACTGACATCATTGTTCTTCAGCATTCTGGAAAGGTCCATGACAGCAAATTTTCCCTATGTAATTTGTCTTTCGATTTCCTGACTGCTGGTGTTAAAGGTGTTTATTGTAGATCCAAGCAAGTTGTAACTGCTAACATCCTCAATCTCTTCATTATCACAGTGGGGCCAATTGGCCTAGTTGTGAGAATCTTTCTCTTCTTGATGTTGAGCTTCAATCCATATTGAAGAGTACAGTCCTTGGCCTTCTGCAGCAAGTGCTTCAGGTCTTCTTCAGTTCTAGCAAGCAAGGTTGTGTCATCTGCATATCTGTATGTTGTTGATGAGTCTTCCTCCAATCTTGATGCCACACTCCTTTTCATAAAGCCCTGCTTCCCGAATTATCTGTTCTGCATACAGTTTGAAAAGTTATGGGGACAGTATGCATCCCTAACATTTTCGTTTCCTGATTTTGAACCATGCAGTGTTTCCTTGCTCTGTTCTGAAGATTGCTTCTTGGTCCAAGTATAGGTTTCACATAAGCAAGGTTAGCCACCATTTGTTGTGATCCATACAGTCAAATACTTTTGCATAGTCAATGTAACACAGATAGACATTCTTCTGGTACTCTCCGCTTTCTGCAAAGACCCATCTGACATTGGCAATAATGTCCCTAGTGCCACAACCTCTTCTAAACCCAGCTTTTATTTCTGGTGATTCTCTGTCAGTATACTGTTCCAGTCCTTTCTCAATAATCTTCAGCAGGATTTTGCTAGTATGTGATATTAGTGACATTGTTTGATGATTTCCACATTCTGTTGAGTCACTTTCTTTTGAAATGGAAATATATATATAGATCTCTTCCAGTCAGTTGGCCAAGTAGTTGTCCTCCAGATTTCTTGGCACAACTTGTACCCTATGTACATCAGAGCACACTTTAGAGTAAACTAACAGATATGGTGACTCAAGCTGAGCCCTCATATTTGGAAACAGAAGAGGAGAAACAGTTCTAAGAAGAAATGAACAATTGTGCTTGGAATGTGAGGAGCATGAAGTTAAGAAAATTAGGCATTGTAAAGAAAGAAATGGAATGCATAAATATTGACATATTGGGTAATAATGAAATGAGATGGATTGGCATGGGACACTGTGAATTCCTTTCATAAAGAAGCTATATATTATAAGCCATAAATCACACCATAGCCAGTAGGCTGCACAACCTCAAAGGGCACCGATCACATTTGGTCTATGAGTGGCACCCTTCATAGGGCATAAAAGCAAGGAAAAGCACAACATAGAGATAAAATGAGAGTCACTACACTGACTCACAGCAAAATATATGAAGAGAACAAAGAGAAACATGGGATAAAAATTGTACATAAAATTCCCCTTCGTTCCACCTTATTTGAAATCCTAAACTTAATAGATTGTGCCTCAATGAATGCTTTCAGGGCTCAGTGTTCAGTGATTTGCTGAAGTCAATGTATCAGTGGAAGTTGAAAAAGAGAGGAAAGAGACAAAGACTATATAGACCTTCAGTGCAAATTCATTAATTGCAAATTCCAAAAAGATGAATTTTAAAAACTTCAAACATTTTCCCTATTTGCTAATCTTTGCTGCTTCTCTCTTCTCTATCTTCAGCTCCCTTTCTCCTGGAAACCAGCCCTGGCAACTGATGGGGATGAGGACAGTGATGAGGTCATAGGATCCAAAATATGGCCATGGTATGAAGGCGGCAGCACAAATTTTTAAACAGGGTTTCAGCATCACACCACAGGGCCAAGAAGAGAGCCTTGTGTAATGTGAGCAACTATGAACTCGTGCTATTCCAGGACGTAATCCAGGGCAGTGATCCCTGGGGTTGCATTACGTGGGTGAGCGCACCCTGTGTGAGCTGCAATTTCCTCTTTTATAAGGCAGTCATCAAAAAGTCTTCCTCACTTTGGAATGCCAAAAACAGTGCAGTCTCACCCACCAGTAAGGTCTTTGATGTTAAAAGCAAGGAATGACTTATTGTATGTGACTTGGGAAGGGGAAGAAAAGGCAGCTCTGTTATAGATGGTCTTCTTCTTATGCAAAAAGAGGCAATTACTTCCTCCCATCTCATTTTCCCTTCCTCTAGACATCTTCTGCATGTGTCACTTACTTGCTCCTTATCACCTCATTAAGGCACCAAATTTTTGCTACCTGGAAGGAAAGATTGATGGAGTGATAAAGACAACACTATCACTTATTCTGCAGGGAGTCTCTTCCATTTGTTTATTAGAGGAGCCTTACTCCCCACTCCCTCCACAGGCTGGCCCATATTTTGAAGGTCCTTCTATTTAAAGGGCCATTCACTCCTTGTTTTAGCTATATGCCATCTAGTCCTGTCATAACCAACTCACAGTTGACTTTCCAGCAGGTTTTCAAAGGCAATCAATCATTTTGGAGGTGACTGTTCATTTTTCTCCCATGGAGCAGCTGGTGGATTTGAACTGTGTGCCTTTGAGTTGGCAGTGCAGCTCGGTTTCCACTGTCCCACCAGAGCTCTATCCATTCCTTTGAGCTCTTTAACATTTCTACTACCATTCCCTTTAGTGGAAGATTCTATGTCAGACACAGTGATATTTAAAACCTCTACTTGAAAACCATTAAAAAAGCACCAGGCAACAAGGTAAAACACAGAAGATAATGTAGATCAAAAAGAAACAGCTACTTTTACTTCGACTCTGCCTTCTAGATTTTATTTAAAATCCATACTTCTCAGAATGCTTATTTTTCCTTCTCTTTCTTTTTTGATCTCTTTTTCCGAAACTGGATCAAAAAGACTACCTTCCTGAAGCTCAGTCAACTCAGTATAAAAATTCACTTGGATCTTTCTACTGCTACCTTAAATTTGAACCAGATACTAAAATATGAAAACACACTTAAAGCAGTATAATAACTGATAGGTATGTAAGTTTTGTTTAAAATTTCTAAAAGTTTTCTTGAAAATTCTAAAATTTTGCTTATTCCCAAACACATACAATGTGTTGTTGTTGTCGTTGTCATTGTTGTGTACCATTAAGTTGGAACTGATCCATAGCTGACCCTCCAGTGGGTTTTCAGAGGCAGTAATCACAGGAGTGGAGACTGCTCATAATACCTAAAATATACAAAAAACCATATGCTTCTCACACTTTGGAATGAACAAAGGCCCTAAAGTTTGGAGTATGGCCAAGTCTCTGAGGTGTGAATACTAAAATACTTATCAGTTCAGGGCTCTGTCACTTTCCCAAATTAATAAATGTGTAAGTTCAGAAAAATATGATTAATAAGATGGGCAGTTAACCAAGTCCTAGATGACTCTCAAATCTCAGTGGTGTACTTCACCTCCATGCCAAATTTTTGGCATTTTTTTCTAATTTTCCCCAAGTCCTGGTGACATAGTAGGTTAACTGTTGGACTGCTAATCAGAATGCTGGCAGTTTGAACCTAATAACTATTCCAAAGTAGAAAGATGAGTTATGGCCTCTTATTAAAGTTGGAAAGCCAATGTGAACTTGACATAAATTGGAATCAACTTGAGAGGGTGGGCTTTATGTTTATTTGGCTTGGGTTTAGTCAGAATTCTAATATCTTCTCCTCCAGAAAGATTTCTTCTTCTTCCTCTAAATTCCCCAGAGGGTCAGGAGTCAGGGTCCCTTGTGATCTCAAAACTAAGGAAAAAAAGACTGCCCACTGAGCATGAACTCCAAAAATCAACAAGTTACAGATGAAATAACTAAACTAAGTAGAGACCTACTGGAGGGTATTAACATGTCTAGGAAAGAATGTGTCTTTATGAGTGGGTTGACAAGAAATGGAAATTAGACAAGAAGTGTAGGAGACAAACATCACCCATACAAGTACTGTCCAAGGGAGATGAAGGAGCCCAGTCAAAGGGCCCCATCTGTGCTGCACAAACAACAGGTGTGTCCCAGCAGGGGAGGTGAGCTCAGCAATCAACAGGTCATTCAACTCACACTTAGTTACTGTTTTAACTCATAACTCTAACTTTATATGATAATTTTGTTTCAACAAAATTGATTGACACAGTGGTTATACCAAGCTGCTCCAGCATAATATCAGCGATAGTATAGGATAGGGCAAGGTTCAGAATTTTTGTTTATAGGGTCACAATGAGCCACAGCTGACTTGATAAGTCCTAATAACAAGGAAAAACTAGCCCGAAGATGTAAGCAATCAGTCTTGTCAATACACATTTCATTTCAATAAGAGGAGGTAATAGAATTCTGTTTTATACTTCTGTTTTCTTTGTGTTTAGGTAGGATGAGCTAGTTTCCACACATTGTGTTATACGTAAGCAACAATGAGATTAAGTTCTTGAGTCAGAAACCATGAGAATCAGGCCCTGGACGGTGCCAGAATTAGGAAAGGAATGCTGCCTTGAGAAGTTTGTACCAGTTTATTGTTCAGCCTGTCTCTACTTCATCAGATCTTTTGTCAAATTTCAATTAAAATTAACTGACATCTTCAACCTGTGAAGAAGAATGAATCTTCTTCAGTCTTTCTCCTGAGTTCATCTTCATCTTGTTGAGTTTCTTCAATTATTTGCTCACCATAAAGTTTTAATAATTATAATGGAAGGACAAAACTTTGATACACATTTTTCTTGATTTTTCAACCCTTTGAACATTACTTTTTGGTCTGTAATATGGGTTTCACAGGAGCACAATTGCAATCCATGCAATTAAAAGCTTTTCTGTAGTCAATAAAATACTACAAGTAAGCTTCTTTCTGGTATTTCTGCTTTAAGTCAAGATACAGCTGACACCAGTAATGATAGCCTTCATTCCATGTCTTCTTCCAAGTCCAGCTTCAATTTCTGGCAGCTCCCTGTCAATGTACTGTGATAGGTATATTACACAATCTTGCTTATTGAAAGCAAAGAGCACTTGAAGCACTTACTAATGAAAAGCAAAGACTACAATCTTCAGGATGGATTAGACTTCAACACAAAGAAAACAAAAATCCTCACAAACGCAATAGCAAGAATCATCATGAAAGGCTACTTGGATTCACAATCAGCATCCACCGAAGCAGTAGTCAAGAAATCTAAGGGCATAATGCAAATCTTCTGTCAAAGACTTCTTTAAAGTATTAAAACTGAAGATGTCACCTTGAAGATTAATGTAAAGCTGACTCAAGCCATGATATTTTCAATCACCTCTCATGCATGTGACAGCTGGACAATGGATAAGGAAGGAAGATCCAAGAAGAATGGATGTATTTAAATGATGGTGTACAATACTGGGTATTTCATGAATTACCAGAAGAATAAGCACATGTATTGTAGAAGAGGCACAGTCAGAAATTCCTAGGAAGAGAGGGCAGCAGACTTCCTCTCACATACTCTGAGCATGCTGTCAAGAGGGTTCAGTTCCTGGAGAAGAAATTCATGATTGATAGTTGTTGTTTTTGTTGTTATGTGCCGTCAAGTCACTTGTGACTCATAACGACCCTATGTACAACAGTCCTAAAACTTGCTCCATCCATACCAACCGTATTGTCTCTGATACACGCACCCTCATTACCCCAGTAACTGAATCAATTCATCTCATCAAGGTTCTTCCTCTCTTGTGCTGTCCCTCCTCCTTTCCATGCATCAAAGACTGGTTTCCTCTTGCAACATGGCCAAAGTGTGTCAGATGAAGCCTCAGAATCCTTGATAGTAGGTGAAGATAAAGCGGAAATCCTCAGTGAGATAGACTGATACAACTACTATAATGCCTTTAAACACAAAAATGATTGTGAGGGATAACATAGGACCACAGGACCAGGAAGTGCTTCATCCTGTTGTCTATACACAACCTGTGAATTAACACTCATCTTTTTTCCTTGGGACAAAGATTATTCCTTGTAGTATATTTATTTTTGTTGTATAGAAGAAAACAAATAGGTCTGCCTTGGAGAGAGTGAAACCAAGTCTCTCCTTGCAGGCTAAGATTTTGAAGCCCTGTCTCACATGCTTTGGACATGTGATCAAGAGAGACCAGTCCTTGGAGAAGAACATCATGCATGCTGGGAAGGGTGGAGGGACAGCACGGGAGAGGAAGATCCCAGATGAGATGGACTGATACAATAACTGTGACTATGGGGATTCGTGTATCAGAATTAGTGAGACTGGCTCAGGACAGGACAGGGTTCAGAGGTGCTGTACTTAGGTTCGCTATGCGTCGTAGGCAACCTGACAACCCATAATAACAGACAATAGAAAAATCTTACACCTTGATATCACTGTTTTTTTTAATGTAGTCTGTGTCAATATAAAAAAAAACAGTTTAAGAGAGTCTTATCTCTTTATACTCAGGTTTACAGACAAGACAGGAAAACAAATAAATTATATACTTGCAAAGGCAAATAATAAAGGGGTGTAGAAAAAAACCAAATTTGTTATAAAAGTTGGACAAGTTAACCATGTTGAGAAATTGCACTGGAAGAGGTGATGTCTGAACTAAATTTAGAAAGGAAAATTAAAATTCACAGGCAAAAAATTTTACCAGGATTACCAGAAAGAGGAAGCGTGTCTAAAAAAGGTAATGACATATGCAAATTCCAACAGATATAGATGAGCTGAGGACTATAAATATAGCTTAATATTACTGAAATATAAAGCACAAAGGAGACAGCAAGATTCAATGGGTGGAGAGAGGAAGAAAAGTTTGTCTAAGCCCCAAATGAACTTTTTACCCCCCAATTATTTGACAGGAGCTAATGGATGATATTAATACAAAAGAGGCAAATCACAACTGTGTTTAGAGAGCTCCCTAGAGACAATGTGGTCAGGAAAATGGAAAGTCAAGACAGAAAGGAGCTAAACAAAGCAAGATAGGTAAGTGAGTAGACAGAACTATAGACATAGATGGCATTTGGAAAAATTTAGATGAGTGTTGTCCAAGAGAAATGTAGTACAAATCAAGTTCTTTTTGTGATTTTAGCTGATTTGATTTGGCCTCGTATTTAAAAAGGATTTTGGCCACCAGTCTGGGGCTATTTCCAGATTGGGAAGATGAGTGGAACCAGAATCTACTAAAGTGTGTTCTCTGGTTTGGGGTTGAGATTATGGTGTGGCTGTTGTTCACTATAGGGTGTGAGCTGACTGAATGTGGCCTTGTAATTAAAAAGGCTTTTGGGCCTCTTGCCTACAGCCCTCGAGCCTGCTTTTTATGGATCTCCAGATAAAACAGGCTTGGGGGGGAAAAAAAAGCCTTTCTGGGCCATCCAGATCCAAGCTGACTGTAGTATTGAGAAGCCCTGCCATGGACCCACCAGCACGTAAAGAAAAACCCAAAGTTAAAGAACCTGTCAGCAGAGTTGAGAAGGCCAAGCAGAAGTCGGCCCAACAGGAGCTGAAACAAAGACAAAGAGCAGAGATCTATGCCCTCAAAAGAGTCATGACAGAACTGGAGCAGCAGCAGTTTGATGAGTTCTGTAAACAGATGCAGCCTTCTGGAGAGTGAGTCACCTCTGGTTCAAACGAAATGGGACCCTCCAAACACTGTCTGCCAGCCTTGCTACCAGTTTTAAGCAGAGATGGCTCATTTGGAGCCTCATACAACTGGACAAGAAGACGTTTGTGTTATTCCTAAAACTCGATAAATCTGATTTCCACTTCACAGGTTCCTCCAATCAGAAATGTCCCAATGCTTTTCGAAGACACTTGTTTTCTTCTAAGATAATAGATTTTTAAAAATCCTTTTTTATTATTTGAGAAAAATCAGTGTTTTTGTGAAACTGTGTATCTTTACCAACAATGAAAAGAAAATGTTCATTTGTCAAAAAAAAAAAAAAGCTTGCCTCTGAAAACTCTATGAACTGGGAGAAAAAATGAAAGTTTTGTGTTCAAGACTTTTGTTCATTGGGTCACTGTGGGTCGTTTATGACTCTGACACTAAACAATAGTCATATATAAAACATAAAAAGAAAGATTAAATACATTTAGAAAGATTAGATATAAAAGACAGATTAAATATTATTCTTTCAACATGTGGTCAAACGCTAGAATTATTAGTAAGATGTTCTTATTGTGTACTGTTGAATCAGAACTTACTCATCACATGGGAGGAGATTGCCCTTCCGTCTCCTGTATCACAGCTGGTGGCCTTGAACTAAGTGCCTTTGTGATTGCAGTGCTGTTTCTTGCCACTGGGCCACTAGAGCTCCCTACTAATAATCCCAAACCTCTGAATCCTGGTATATTTTACACTTTGGACGCTTCTCATTTTGAACTCACCACATTTCAAGAACTCAGAATAGCCTTATGTGACTAGTGGCTACCGTATTGTACAGTTGTTGTTGTCGTTATGTACAGTCGAGTCTCCTGTGACTCATAGTGACCCTATGTACAACAGCCCTAAACCCTGTTCTATCCTGTGCCAATCTCACTGTCTCTGACACACCTATCCCCATTACCCCAGTGACTGAATCACTCCTGCTCATCAAATAATAAAACATAAAGATACAAGTTAAGGTAGTAATGAAAAGTAAAGTATGCAAAATTTGAACAGGAATTAAGGACTGTTTACATCAACAATGAAAATCAAGCAAATTGAGGAAGCAAGTTTAAGAAAAAGAAGATGATTGATTTGTTTGGGACTGACTGCAGCACACTGAAGGAACCTTGCTGGTGATGTGGTTAAGGACTTGGCTGCTAACCATAAAGTCAAAGGTTCAAATCATACTGCTGCATTCCGCAGGAGAAAGGCATGGCTATCTGTTTAAATAAGGATGAAAATCCTGAAAATGTTACAGTGTGGTTGTGCGAGATTGTTAGGAACTGCAGTCAGCTTGATAATAATGAATTTTTGGTTCTCATTTGCGGGGCATTTTGCCTCGTGGATTTAATGACATTAACATCATATATAACGATTTTTATGTTTCAATCACTATTCTAGATTTTTTTTTGTATATTAGCACAGTCAATTTGCTACTCTTTGACGGTTTTCACATTATAGCTATTGCTGTTGTTGTTGTAATGTACCGTTGAGTTGACACTGACTCATAACTGACCCTCCAGCAGGTTTTCAGAGGTAGAAAATGGCATAGGAGGTGATTGTCCATCTTTGTGTCCTTCTTCGTTATGATGCTGTTGTTACTTTTGAGTGCAGCTGAGCGTGACTCATGGAAGCCCTATGAACAGCAGACCTGAATCTTACCCTCATGCCGTCCTCACAATTTCTTACACGCTCAAGCCCATTGCTGCAGTCACTGTGTCCATCTACCTAGTTGAAGGTCTTCCTCTCCCTCCCCATTTCTAAACATTATTTATCTCTCCAAGAAATAAAATAGCCTCTTTTAGCAACATGCCCAAATTGTATGAGACAAAGCTTTGCCATCCTTCACCCTTGCCAAGACATATCTACTCATTCTTTTGGCAGTCCTTGGGATCTACAGTATTCTTCTCCAACACCACAATTAAAAAATATAAATTCTTCTTCAGTCATCCTTATTCATCACCCAGCTCTCAGATGAATAGCAAGTGATTGAAAAGACCATGGTCTGAATAAGGCACAACGTAGTCCTCAAACTAACATCATTGCTCCTCAATAATTCGGAGAGGTTCCTGACTGCAGACTTTCCCAGAGCACTATGTCTCCCGATCTCCTGATTGATGGTACCATGGTACCAAGAATATGGATTGTGGTTATGATGTTAGAAGCTATCAATTCAACTCAATCCACTGCCAGGAAGTTTATTCCAACTCATAGTGACTCTACATCAAGTTTCCAAGGTTGTAAGTCTTAATAGGTGAGGACTGACCATTTTTCCCCTCAAGGTTCAGCCTTTTAGTTAGCAATCAGTGTACTATCAACTGAGTCATCAGAGTTCCTTCTTATTAATATGTTAAACACCAGCATGGTCACCCATGGTGGGCAGGCTTCAGCTGAGCTTTATGACTAAGATGGACTAGAAAGGTCTGAAAGGTCCAGTGATCTATTTCTGTAAATTAGCCAGTAAAACTAAATGGGTAAGAAAATGTAATCCTAAACTCTTTGAGTTTTCACATTTTCCATTCATGTATTAGGATGAGAAAAGAAAAATCAACATTTTAAAAATTATGTAAGCTTAAAATGTAAGCAAAGGATATCTTGTTCTGTGATCCCTCAAATTTTTTAAATTTTTTGTTATTATTAATTTTCATGAAAATTTAGAGAGATTTTGGATTTCCATTCATTCACTGTTGCACTTTTCTCCCTGGCCACCCCTCTCCCCCTGTTTTCTCTTCTCTTTGAATAGTAAAAGTCCTTCATTGTTATACAATCCCTCCCCCTCAAGTCCACTCCACTATGCAGCCTTTGTTCTGGACTCCTGTCATGACCATAACACCTAATCACATAGCCCTTTTAAACAGTTCTCTCCCTTATCTGTTTCAATGCAGTATACATTATTTATCCCATCTTTCTCAGTCTCCCCCCAAGCCGGATGTCAGTCCCATTTTACAACAGTAGCATTATGCAGTATTTGTCCTTTTGTGACACAGATATTTCGCTCAGCATAATTTCCTCCCGGGTCACACATTTTGAATAATATTTCATGAGTTCCTTGAAATTTTTTTAACTAGCTTCCTAAAATGTTGATAATCGTTACATACCACTTCCTAAAATGCTAATGGTCATATAATATGAGTTAGCCTTGTAACCAGGCTTGCATTTTATGGAATGCCTTGTTTTCTTCTAAATAATGAGATGCTAGCTACAGAACTTCTTAATAGTTGTTTAACAAAAACCACAGCAACCAATTAGCACTCAAGATCTCATAATTTTTCAGCTCATAAACATTGAGTCTACAAGCACTGTTATGGATCCACACAATCTAATTGTAATTCTATCCCCGAACTCCTCTAATTCCATGTGAGTGGTAGGTCTCTTCTTTCAAATCAAAGCTAAACTAAAACACACTAATGCTCTGAATGCCAAGCTCATCTCATTCTTCTCATCTCAAATTCCATCAGGAGATCTGCCTAGGAAACCTCTCCCCAACAAGATGTTCAAGTGGGCCACATACCTGGCTTGCCCAACAAGCAAAGCAGATGAGTAACATGTGTGTTTATAGATTTTGTGGTGTCCCAGTTGTTGATGATGTCAGGGCTTTCTTCTAAAATTGGTATATTTTTGGTTATTTACCTCATCCTCTGGGCAGTGCAAGCATCATGAACAGGGCAATGATCTCAGAAAACCATACTTCATACAAAGAAATTAGAGTTTTTAGAAGAACAGAACTACTTGCTGATCATTGTGGTGGTGGTGGTGTGTACCGTTGAATCGGAACTGACCCATAGCTGACCCATCCAGTAGGATTTCAGAGATACTTAATCACAAAGGAGGAGATTGCCCATTTCTCCTGCAGAGCAGCTGGTGGCCTCAAAAAGAGTGCCTTTGGCATTGTAGTGCTACTTCTTGCCAGAAGGCCTGACAGGGTGGTAGTGACTATGTTAGTGGCCTCCCAGAGGAAGGAAATGTGTGCCCAGCGTGAAAGTAGCGCAGAGACAGTGCATGATATTAGAGACCATTCATTTGAGACTGTTTTTAAAAAAAAATCAGGAAAAATATTTCAAATTTTAAAAAAAATCAGGAAAAATTAGGAGACAGAAACAATTAAATATATCCTCAGACATACTTTTAAAAAACAAAAACAAAACAACAAAAACAAAAACCAACCTATGGGGTCTGTTAGGGGAAATTTTGTTCCTGGAAGTCTGTGGGCTGAAGACTTTGTGTGCTGAGACATGTTAATAGAGTCAGGGTTGAAGAGCAAATATAGAAGGAGGTTGTTGGCTTAGAGACAAGTGCTTAGGATGCAGATGGATCCAAGATTTGAGTGGTGAGTTGTTAGAAGATGTCAGAAATTCATGCAGACATGTTAACAAGCTGCACTTGAAAATTTGATCCAAAAGAAAACTTTACTTCTTCTGAGCTTTAAAGCAAACTAAATCAGTTGGCTTCATAAAATGAGGTATATTTGTCTAAAGAAAAGATTGCCAAGTAAATATTAACCTACTGAAATTATATACTTCTTGAAAAACTGCAAATCCACATACTCTATTGTGTTATTGATTCATTTCCCACTTGTAAGTCTTCCTTTTAGAGCAGATAGACACCAAGACACACACACACACACACACACACACACACACACACACACACACAGAGGCATGTAGGACATATTTCTAGATTCCAATCGCGAGACATTCCTTCCGGCTGGCTGCACAGAAGAAGGGGTAGGCATCTGACAAGCTGAAGGCTGGGCAGCTTAGAGACCCTTCCCATCTCCTCCAGGTAATCGAGGAAGAAAAAACCGCGAGACATTCATTCCGGCTGGCTGCACAGAGGAAGGGGTAATTGAAGAAGGAAAAACCGCGAGACATTCATTCCGGCCCTGGGCCAAGAAAAGCCTATCTACACACCAGTTCAGCAGGATGCATCACCTTTAGTCGGGAAACATTACGACTAAACTTCAGAGACATT
>NW_006399762.1:8796635-8797899 GCF_000299155.1 Elephantulus edwardii
CAGCTAGTAGGTTAGAACTGTCTGACTTTAGGTTGGGAATGCAAGTCCTCCTTAACCACTTGGCCTCCCTATGAACTAAATATATATGTCATTACTTATCCAGTATTTACAAAGAAGATCATCCACAATTTTACCCCTATTTACCCCTACTATAATTCCCTGAGGTGTTGGAGAAGAGCAGTGAACATCTTATGGACAGCCAAGAAAACAAATAAATATGTCTTAGAGATTGTGCAACCAGAGTGCTCTTTGGAGGCCAGAATGATGAGGCTTTGCCTCACATACTTTGGACATGTTGCTAGAAGGTTCTATTCCTTGGAGAAGCACATGATGCTGAGAAGAGTGGAGGGTCAGTGAGGGAAAGGAAGACCCCCAACCCATTGGATTGACATGATGATTGCTACAATGGGCAGTTGTGTGTCAGGAAGTGTGAGGATGACACAGCATAGAACAGGGTTCAGATCTTCTGTTCATAGGGTTGCTATGAGTCGTTGACTCGACAGTGTCTAACAGTAACGCCACCATCATTCCCTATTACTGTCTCCTTCAATCCACTTCTTTCTCTAGCCTGAAGTGAAACCAGAATGAACAATTTCCTTATCATGGAACATGTCAGACTTTTTCATGCTTTGTGTCTTTGCACTTGCTGTTCATTCTGAAATTATCTTCCTTTGTTTAACTCTCATGTGAATTTTTCTTGTGAAACTATTCTTATTTCACATGCTTAAATGTGGAAACATACCCTGCTTCAGAGATTATGTACTTTGCTATTTCCTCTTGGAATATTCTTCTACACACTTTTTGCATAGCTAATTTCTTTTTTTTTTTTTTCTGGTTCAAATTGTTTTCCTGTCAAACATTCCTCTGGGTGGCATAGCACTGGTCTGTCCATTTGCTGTACAGAGGTAACTCGTGGTTGCTGTGATGCCGAACACTGTGACACTGATGTGCCAAATGTGGTAATGGTTACCCACGTGGACAGTGCTTGGTGGAGCTTCCCAGTTAAAACAAGCCTGGAGCAGGAGTGGCATCCACTTCCGAAATGGCTTGCCTCTGGAAACTCTATGAACAGTGCTCAGGCCTTTTGTTCATAGGGTTGCTATGAGTTGTCAACAGTACCTAACAACAACAAGAACAACAAGATATGTAGAAAGGATATAATTCTGATGCATGCCTTTCCAGACTCTAAATAATGCAATGTTTCCTTGTTTGGTTCTGATTACAGCTTCTTGCTCTATGCATAAATTTTGAAGGAACCAATTTA
>NW_006399762.1:8798069-8829356 GCF_000299155.1 Elephantulus edwardii
GATCAAACAGTACAGCCTTCTATATAGATTACATCCCAACATCAAGAAGACAAATATCCTCACCACTGGATCAATAGGCAACATCATGATAGAAGGAGAAAAGACTGAAGTTGTCAACAGTATCTTTTTGCTTGGATCCACAATTAACATCCATGGTAACAGAAGTCAAAAAAGCCAAATATGATTTGAATTGAGAAAATCACTTGTGAAGGAACTCTTTAAAGTGGGGGGAAATAAGGATGCTAATTTAAAGACTAAAGTGTTTATGATTCAAAACTTTCAAATGACTTCCTATGCATCAGAAAGTTAGAAAATAAATAAGGATGATAGAAAAAGAATCAACACTTTTTAAAAATTGTGTGTTTCAGAAGAGTACTCAATATCCTACACTCTGCCAAGAGAAAAAACTAGTCTAAATTGCAAGAAGTGGAACCAGGGTTTTCCTTAGAGGCAAGAACGAGGTGAAACTTCCGTCACATACTTGCTGGGAGGGGTGAGCCCTAGGAAAAAAGAGATCATGATGGGAAAGGTGAAGGGTCTTATAAGAGATGAAGATCCTCAACAAACTGGATTGACACAGAGACTGTAAGGAAGGCCTGGACCATATCAGAGATTCTGAGGACAGTGTAGGATAGGGCTAGGTTCAGATCTATTATTGTTCACAGGGTTGCTATGAGTTGTAGTTGGCTCCATGGCACCTAACAAGAACAATCACTCTTGCTTATCTTTTTATTTTTTCATGGCTAAAATCAGACCAGATGACCCACAGCCCATTTCTTTACATGGGATTAAAGAACTACAGGAGCTTCATATTTAGCTCTATCCAAGCACCATTCAGGCATTTCATCAATGTTCAGAGTTGCTTAGGCATCTCTACAGGCAACATGCATCTTCATCTCTCTTTCTCATTTCTTTTTTCCAAGATCTAATTACATCAGTATTAATGGTCTTTCAACTCTAATTGTTGTCTTTTGTGCCTCTGAATTGGAACTCATTCACAGTTGACCCTCCAGTGGATTTTCAGAAGATGTAAATTGCCTGGGAGAGGATTATTCATCTTTCTCCTGCAGAGTTTCTGGTGGATTTGAACTGCATGCTTTTGGCTGGGCAGTGCAACTCCTTACTCATGAGACCATCAGAGCTCCCCAGTCTCTGATAGAAGACTCAAGCTTACTTAAACCTTCCTTGGTAGAACATTTTGTTGTTACCTATGATGAGAAGTTGGTCATACAATTACCTTCCTTGAAAAATAAATGAATAAAGTGCTAACATACACACACACTCAAGACTCACAGAATCAGGCCATCTACTAACTTAAAATTGATAGTTCCAACCCACTTCAGGGCACCAAGTAAGAAAGTTTTAGGTATCTATTTCCATAAAGACTAAAGTAAGTGCCTCTGATCCAAACAACAGTATTTTCAATTGCTTCCTATACATCTGAA
Source organism: Elephantulus edwardii (assembly GCF_000299155.1). Classification (NCBI taxonomy): domain Eukaryota; kingdom Metazoa; phylum Chordata; class Mammalia; order Macroscelidea; family Macroscelididae; genus Elephantulus; species Elephantulus edwardii. The sequence continues at coordinate 8,799,515 of NW_006399762.1, forward strand.
AGTTGTATAATGAATAAGGATGACTGAAGGAGAATCAATGACTTTATAGTGTCCATGATGAGTAGTAGATATTCCTGGGACACTTGCCTAGTGGTTAGAGGGCTGCACGGCTAACCAAAAGGTGGTGCTTCTTTGGCAGTTAGAATCCACCAGCTAGCTACTCTATGGCTGAAAGGTGGGCATTCTCCTCCTGTGAGATTTACTGTCCCTGAAAACTTTCTGAGAGTCAACTCCGAGTTGGTTCTGACTTGAAGACAATGAGTAAGAGAGTGAGTAAAAAAAAACAAAACACAAAAAAACCCAAACAAATCAAAGTTGGGGGAAGTGTAACTGAATGTTCCTTAGAGACAAGGATGGTGTACTTCGTCTCACACACTTTGTGTTTTCCAGACAGCCTGTAGACCTTGGAAAAAAGACATCATGCTGGTAGAGCTAGCAGGTCAGAGAAAGACAGGGAGACTTTTAATAAGATGGTACAGAATCTTAGCAGTGACTGTACCAATGGATTTGAGTGGTGGAAGGTTGTGAGAATGACACAGGGCAAGGCAATTCAGATTTGTTGTCCAGTGCGTTGCTAAGAGTTTAATGAACATGATGGCACATAACATTTTCATAAGATTACAGCCACTGAAAAGCTCTATGGTGTGTATTTCTTCTGTGATAAGCATTGGGTCACTATGAGTGGGAATCAAATTTTTTATAATAGGCTTAGGGTTTTGGAACTCATAGCCTTGTACTAAAGATCTTACCCACATTATTTTATGTTTGCATACAATGGAGTTGATTTGAAAAGACATCTTAGCCTGTTTATAGGATGCATTTACCTGGTGCTATTGCCTAAAACCTTGGAATATATTAGAAACAATCATGATTCTCCAGCTCTGCTTTCCTGCTCAGAATGACTGTTTAATGTTGTTGGTGTTTTACCCTCTCCTTCTCCTTCTCCTCTCTCTTAAAAGCAAACTCTAAGTGGTTCAGAATCATGTATGTTTTGTTCAACACTGTATCCTCAGAAGCTGGTATAATACTTGGTACATGGTAGTGTTCTGCAAATAATCTACTGAACAGATGACCAAAGGAGGCCCTCATTAACTCTTCAGCATCAAGCAAAAAATGTGATTTCCCAAGTGAAGATTGCTTTCTTTCCACTGGCTCTTGCCTCTCACCACCACACGGGACAACACCACTTCTTCTGCCACAGAGGAAGAAATCAACTGTTGGCTGAAGCCTTATTATGTACTGTGAGGTGTTATTTTATGTATTTCTCATATCAGCCTGTCAACAACCCTGTGCAGTAGATGGAATGTCTCAATGGTACATGACAATGCATTTAGCTGCTACCTGGAAGTTTGGCTCATTGAGTCCACCCAGAGGTGACTTGGCAAAAGGCATGACAATGAACTTCCCCCCCCAAAAAAAGAAATAAATAACAATTTTATATAGAAAAGTTCTACTCTGACATATGTGGGGTCACAGCTTATGTGTCAACAACTGATATATGATTGAACAATTACCTGTAACTACAGCTGAGAAAATAGAGGCTGAAAAATGTGTCTAAGTCATATGTTGTTGTTATGTTAAGTGCTGTAAAGTTGTAGATGACACATAGAGACCCTATGAACAAAAGACTTGAACACAAAGCTTTCATCTTTTCTCCAGGTTCATGGAGTTTCTGGAGGCAAGCTTTTTCTGGAAGTGGATGACACTCCTGCTTCCAAACCACTTTTATTAGGGAGATCCACAAAAAACCAGCCCGAGGACCTATGGCTGAGTGCCCAAGAGCCTTTTTTAAAGACAAGGCCAAATCCTATCATCTCACACCTTATTGCAAGCAAAAGCCACACCCTAATCTCAACCTCAAACCAGAAATAACACCTCTGCAGAATCCTGCTGTTCTGCTCATCTTCCGAGCCTGGAAATAACCCCAGACTGGCAGCCCAAAACATACAGGCTATATTATAAAATGTTCAAAGTCAGCTCCATTTAATTGTAAGCCCTTTTAATGATCGCTTGCTGTCAAAGGAATCTAAGGATCGTGCTTCTTGTTATACTTCATCTTTTTACAAGTTAGCCAGGAGCAAAGACTATGTGTTTTCATCTTTATATTCAAAGTACTGAGCATGGTTCTATATTTAACATTTGAATATAGGAATGCATGACTGAAAGAATGTGGATGTGTCTGTTGATAGACAGGGACTCTGTAGCCTTCAAAGCCTCCTATTCTCAGCATGGTTGGCGTTGAGCATGCACTCCCTAGAGAGCTCCTACTTGTTTCCTTGCCCAAGTACAAGCTGGGTCTCCTCCACCAAGTCCCTGACTCCTAATCCAACCTCTTGCATCTTCAGTCTCTGCCACAAGATCTCCAGATACAGCGTCTACCTGGTTATTTCTCTGGCTCACAAGATATTTCTATCTTAGAGAATCAAGGAAACACCATAGGGGGATGACTCCATGACACATTCTTTTATTACTTGGATCATAAACCGTCTTTCTTTATTGGCAGCTGAAGTCATGGCTAGTAGTGACAGTCAGTCAGCAAAATGACCCCATGACTCTGACAGATTCTTTTGGGAAATCAAAAATAGCATGCTCTCTGTCTTTAGATGCTTTCAGACTTGCTAGGGAGATATGATCACACATGAAACAATTAGAGAATGGTGCAAACAAGTTTAGAATCATATGCCAATTTGAGTCACAGTTTGAGGTCTTGACTCTAAACCCTGAGCTTGCCAAGGCTATTCCCAGTTGCACTCCAGAAATCTCTGAATACTTTTCATGAACCCAGAGGCTGACAATCTCCTCTCAAGCTACGGGCACAGGGTCTCACTGGCAGAATCACTTCCCAGGGCCTGTCTCTTTCAATGTTTTCAGAATCACCTGGCAAGAGAAACAGGCTAACACAGTCTGAGATTTTGACTTAATTCGGCTAAGATGACTTTCTAAATTAATGCTCTGATGTTTAAACACAAAATGATGTAGATCACTGGTTCTAAGACTTTCAACTCCATTCCCAGAGCCTGATACAACAGCACTTTTATTTCTTTGATCATTTTATTCATTTTAAAGATCATTATTAAGGAAGGTAATTATAAGATCAATATCATACATATAAGTTGAGTGTTTTTCCAGGGAAGTTTTAGTCAAAGCTAGGCCTTGTGGGAAAGAGATAGACATTCTCTTCTTGTTCAATTTAGTGCTTCTGAAAGTCCACTAGACCCACTAGGGTAATCTATGAGTCAGTCCTGACTCAACAGAGCATAACAAAAAGAATAAGGCTTTCTATCAAAATGTGGAGAATAAAGTGATTACGCTTTGATAAAAATAGAGAGACAAGGAAGAGAAGGGATATGGAGAAAGAGAAGAGAAAGATAGAGATGTATATTGCCAGCTAAGGCTCTCAGCTACTGATCTTTGCAAAGATGCCTGGGTCGTGCTTGATAACAGACATTTATGAGGTCCTTGCTGATGCAACTTTGTTCTTACCGACAAAGAGACAGGCAGGACATTTGGACGTGGAGCACTTCATTACAATAAAATTTGCATTCTTCCTTAACACCAAAAAAATGCACAAATCATTTATTAATTTTCAAATAAAAGTCTACTTTTGCAAATAAAAGACACACTTTGTTCAGAGTAAGTCAAAGGTGGTAAAATTCTCTTTGGAGCTCTTCTAAAGGAGATGCTGGATGTGCTTTCTAAAACCTCAGTTGGAAATAAAACAGAATCCAGATGTCCTCCTCTGTAGGGTCAAAGTAAGTCCTCTGTTTAGAGTTAGCATTCACTTAACCTGCTGTATAAGGTTGTGCTCAGAACTTGTGCTTTTAGGGAAGATTCCTTGCTCTTCTGTGGAGCAGGACTGTTTCATTTCACAATTATGCACCTCCCTATCAAAACTTTCTCAATCACATGAGTGCAGGGGGTGGGGTGGTGGTGGTGGTGAAGGATGAGGGAGGGGGTAGGGAAGTCTGTAAAATAAAAGAAAACAAGAAGACACATAGGTGTACTTGCATATAAACTAATGTTAGGAATATTAGCAAATAAATATAGTTAATGCACTACTTGTTATAACTGTTCAAGAAAATAGTAATATTTTTTGCTTGTGAAAAAGAATGCAAACATAGAGGCAGTGTATGTAGTAGTGAAAACATCTTCTTATATTTACATTTAAATTAAAATTGTTCCATTTATTAGCTATATCATCTTGCGGAAAGAATCCTTTTCATAACTAATATTTATTAAGAACTTGAACTTGTCATATATTAGGCACTGAGGTACAAGTTATGTAACTGGTTATATAATTTTTCTGACTCTCTTATTTCTGTAGAGTTGTTGTTGTTACATGCCATTAAATTGGAACCAATTTGAAGCCAAAGGCTTCAGAGGCTACAAATATCATGGGAGGAAATTGCTCATTTTTCTCCAGGAGTGAAGCTGTTGTGTTTGAATCGCCTCTGTTTGAGACAGTCACACAACTCCTTACCACTAAACTGTCTAAGCTCCCTTTCAGTAGAATTAGGATAATGGCATAGACCTTATATGTTGTTGTACATATATAGAGAATGTAGATATAGTCTGTAGAATATAGAACTATTACTATTATTTTTAGAGAGCAATTTCTTATTACACCATTTTCAGATGCATTATTACCTAGAGAAAAGAAAATGAGGAAAGCAGTGACATTGGTCCATACTAAGTGTTGGAAAAAATTGAAGAAAGTAAAATTTAAAATAATGTGATATTATCTTTGCACTAAAGTGAAATTCTAAAGAGTAAAAAGAATTTTATCTCATTCCTCCCTGATGTTTTTTTGGATGGGAAAGTCTATGTTGCATTATTGAAGGCTCAGAAGAAAATTATTTTAGTTTTACTCTAGTTTTACCTTTATTAACTTGTTCTCTAAATTTGATACAGTACATTTTAACTTTTCTAACGTCCATTTAGATATAAAAAAATAAATGAGATATTTTATTTAATTGTAGTCCCCTCTATAACAATGATAAATATATGTCTAAAGAAGAATTTTTTTCTTGGCATGATTCAGCAAAATTGTTTTGGTTTCATTGGGTCAGACACAGGCCAATTTGCAATACGCACAGATGGGTGTTCTATTCAGAAAAGCTGATAGACGAAGTTGTTGGGAGCTTTCAGGGACAATATCAATGGAGCATTCCATTTCCTGGTTCCTCTCACGTAGCCAAGGCATTTATTTAATGGCCAGTAGAAATGGAAAAAGCAAGGACATGTACATCATTCAGCCCAAAACAGAGGTGGAGTGATGGTGGAGGTAAAACTGGTCACAATCCCTCTCACTGAAGAACTATGCTCCCTGGCCACCATGCCGGTTTGGATTTATTTGAAATGTAACCCACTCACAACCTGAAAGAGAGTAGAAATGACCTCAGGTGCTTACCATAATCTCTCAAATCACTACTGGCACCACTAGCTGGAGTGAAGGCACAATTTGGGAGGTTACTTTTTTTTTCTATATTTTATTAATTTTCATAAACATTTACAGAGATTTTGGGTTTCCATTCATTCCTTGTTGCACTATTCTCTCTACCCTCCTCCCAGTTTGTTCTTGTCCAAATGCCACAGTGCTTGTCAAAGCCAGTTCTGATTAATCTTCTTTGTCAGTGTGTCCTTTGCCATTCCCTATCACTCCTCCCTGAGAGAGACTTCACCCTGAGTCATAAGGAAAAGGGGATGGCGTATTCTCTTAGCTACTTCCTGCTGAAAAGGGACGCTGTGGGTTTCAGGGTGAAGATCTTCTCTCACTACTCTAAAGGGCCCCTTTGGCAGTAGGAAACACATAGACTATTATGGAGATTGATTTTGGGATTTAGATGCACTCTTATTGATTGTGCTTGGCCGTACATGTTCATATCCTTGAAGATGTATCATGGGGGTGTTGCAACCTAGAAGGCTCAAATTTGACTAACAAGTTATAAGTACATGAGTCCAAAAATTATGGAAAAGTAAAAGAAAAGATTATTTCATTGTTTTACAAACCCTCCCCCAGGTCCCCTCCACCATGTAGCCCTCGCTCTAGTCTCCTGTGATGACAGAAATACCTAATTATATATCTCTTTTAAACAGTTTTCTCCCTCCTCTGTTTCAGTGCAGTATACTTTTGAAGCCAAAGAAAACCTAAGAAATGAAGAAAGCTCAAAATTTGCATTTCTTATCCATGGTGATTTTGTTCAGATCCTAAGATCCTATTTGTAGCCCCTTAATGCTTAAGTTCTAGATATTAGTAGCTTCAGTGACCTGGAAGAAGGTGCAGTAGCCTAAAGAATAATCTTGGCACAGCAATTCCAGTTTGAGAGAAAATTTTTTGAACTCATTAAACATAATTTGAGCAGCTGGATGGCCTCATGGCAGGAAGCTGTGCTGCAATCCCACCAGCAGCAGGAGAAGGATGAGCAGTCTCCTCCCGTACGATTAACCACCTCTGAAACCTGCCGGAGGGAGGGCTAGCTAGGGGCAAGCTCCACTTGACACAACAAACATAATATAATAACTTGGACTCATAAAAGAAAAAGCTGGAAGAAGAGAGCAGCAGTCATAACTTGCTGTATTGTATATCCATGGTTATGGCCTCTATTGTGGCTGTCAGAAAACAAATGAAAATATGAGTACTAGAAAATGCCATAGAAAAGAGTATCTGTCCTATCTACCTCATTTATTATAGAAAGTTGTATGGAGCTGGGAGACATGGAGTCAGTGTAAATGATAATTTTAACTTACAAAAAAGAAAAAGTTCAAATTGTTGAAACAAGGTCCTTAACGTTGAGAGTGGGGTAGTTTGAGTTCAATGGATTTGTTGAAGGAGGGAGAAATTCCTTTCATAGAGTCACATACTCGTCTGCAGAATTTTGAATTTTAGTTCAGTGGGAGTCCAAAGAGAGCCCAGTGGAATCAGAGGCACAATATCAAGCTAAGTTTGTTGTACAGGCGATCAAGTTGTAGGGCTAATAGATGGCTTGCCCCTCTGCTCCTCTTAACTTCATGAAGGTTTATGCAAACCCAAACTCATTGTTGTCAAGTCAGAACCAAACGATAGCAGACCCACGCTGGGTTTTCCCAGCCTGTGAATCACTGGTGGATTTGAACCACAAGAGAGGCACTCTCTTTGGGTTAGCAGGGCTACACTATGGACCAAGCTACCAGAACACCCTATTATGGTCTGCAGAATTACTTAATGAATGGTGGTGGTCATGTGAAATATAGCTCAGCAGCCTGGTGTGGTCACAAAGGCAGCCAGCCATGCACGGCATGGTACAGAATTAGATCCCGGATCAGGGATAATGTAAGGACACCACACTGAACTCCTCCCAGCCAGCAGATGTGAAGCAAGACACTCTTGGACACCTAAATGGTATGAGTAAAGACTTGCTGATTAATTGATTGTCTCACTGATTGACAAAGTGGTCACTGGGAATGCCAGGTTAGATGACAGAACTTTTGACATTAACTCTATTAATCTTTCAGAGGCTCAGGCAAACCTGGACACTTTCCTGCCTTGGGATACCCATGTCTACAATGCAGAAGAGAATCACTTGCCTGCAGCAATTAGAGGGGAGACAAGAAGGCTGAAAAAGATGAGATTATTGTTGAAGTCTGAGGAGCCCCTCTCTACTCAAGAGGTGCCAGCACTGGCTTCTGCATGGAGTCAGAGCTTGACAGCTCAGCTGTCAGTCTCCTGAAAGGAGAGTCAGAGGGCAAGCCACGTTCCAAGAGCATGAGGCACAGCCAGGCGAATAGACCAGGCTGGGGAGCAGAGCTGAGGGGCTGGCAGAAGTTGAGGAACACTGTGCAGACAAACAAGATCACGTTGAATAAACCTCAAGGACTCTCCACCTGGAAAGCTTTCCTCTTAAGAAAAGTGACTCACTTAACTCACTGATGTTGGAACCAGCTTATATCAACCTTCCACTGGGTTTCTGAAGCTGGAAATCACACAGGAGGAGACTGACTCTTTCTTCTGGAGAGCTACTGGTGGATTTGAACCACCAGTGACACGTGCCTTTGGGTTGGCAGCACAACTCTCTAAGGACTACCCCAGCTCTACTGAAGCAATTAGTCCAAAGGGCTAATTGATAGTGTGAAGCTCAATTTCCACGACCGACCCAGAGATCAGAAGAACTGGATGGTGTCTGATTACCACTGCTGACAACTCTAAAAGGAATCACGAGATCTTAGATAGTTGTGTGTACCATCAAGTCAGAACTGACTCATAGTCGACCCTCTAGTGGGTTTTCAGAGGCAACAAATATCACAGGAGGAGATTGTCCATCCTTCTCCTATAAAGCAGCTGGTGGATTCGAACCACATACCTTTGTGTTGGCAATGCAATTAATTCCTTACCATTAAGCAACCTGAATACCTTAGATCTTGGATAAAGTACATGATAATGTAGAACAAGACTTTAAACAAATATAAAAAAAGGACAAGTCAGTTTTATTGATCTGATAGAGACTAGTGCGACTCCCTCAAGAACATAACTTTTAGTCACACTTTGACCCTGAAAGAAAATTCTTAGTGGCCACCCTTCCTCACCGACATGCCCTAGCTTACTTTCAGTCACACAATAGACAGACCTGTAAGGTGACCACTAAGACCAGAGGTGACCATGAATACTCCTTAGAATAACTAACCTTATAAGGTAAAAAAAGTAGCATTTGCTAAAAAATGCTGAAGGTGGAGAGGAGTAGATAAGAAGGGGTAGATATTTCTAACAGAAATTAGAATTGCTAGAAGGAATTAGGAAAGTGTGATTATATTGTAACTAAGGTTACAAAACAAAATATGTTTGAATAGCTGAATGAAAAACCCAATTTGTTTTTTAAAAGTTAACTTCAATTACAATAATAAATAAAAAGTAATACCAAACTAGATCAATGAAACTTTCCTCCTAAATGGCTATATGCTTATAGGGCAGTGGTTTTGAAACTGGCATACACAAAGATAACTAAGGATAATTGTTAAAATGATAGATTGCCAAAGCCTCCGTGCAGAAGTTCTGTAAGAAGGCCAGGAAGCTGCAATATTCACAAGCACTCCAGGTGTCCCTATAGCAGGTAATCCAGCACTAACTTTGATAAGAGCTGATCTAAAGGAAACCCATCAAGGACTGCACATTTTAGCAGCAATGACAAACACAAGTGATGACATCAAGTCACCCCTGAACTTCATATCCCAAACATTCTAATTATTCAGTATCCTAATGATGCTGAAGAGTATCAAATTAAGGCATGCAAAAGACACAAAGAGATCAGTACTGTAGAAAGTGTATGAGGATCCAAGAGGGGGAGAGAGAGAGCAGAGGGATTTGGATGGATGGGCAGGGGTGGGGTGGGGGTTAATCACAGGGTCGCACAATTTGACGGGTGGTGGGAGGGGTGGGTAAAGGAATGGGAAAGATCTGGTGTGCCAAACAATCCATAAGAATTTTGTAAGTAAATAGTATAGAGTAAAAATTTTATTTCTTTAAAGAAAAGATACAAAGATAAAAACAGTTACACGCACAAATAACTTTAAAGCCAGGCTGATTTGATAGATGCTATGCTTGATCTGGGACATACATAGAGTGAAAAATTAGTTCCACCTTCAGTTTGGAATTGAACTGACTTGGGATTTGGAGTCTGACGTGTAGCTGGGAAGCAGGCAGAATTCCATCTTATACGAGGGTAGAAAGGCATGTTAGGCTGAGCTACTGTTTTAAGCAAAGGTGTAGAACCCCAAGAATCTAGCAAAGTAAAGTGTGGTTAACCAGAATGAGAAAGAAAACTCAAAGGTGGGCTGTGGTGGTTACGGAACTGGTGGGATACGGAACAATAGCATGAAGACGTTTTCTATTATTATTATTATTATTATAGCAATGTATATAGGATTTTGACCAAAAGGGGAACTTAGTTTTTGAATTGTTCTTAAAAAAATAACATTTCATGTTTAACTTAAAACATTATTTATAAAAACAACATAAGAAACACATTATTCGTGCTAGCTAAAATAACCCTTAAAATCACTGCCATCAAGTCAGAACTAACTCATGGCTGAGCCTCCAGAGGGTTTTTCAAAGACTGGGAATCACACGGGACACTGCAATCACTGGTAGATTTGAGCTTCCAGGGAGGCACCACCTTCAGGTTTGCAGTGCATTCCCTATGGACTACACCACTAGAGCAATAAAGGATTTTCCAGTATAAGATTTTAAAGGAAGAAGACATATAATACAATCCATACTACATAAGGGAACTCTGGTGGCCTCGTGTAAGAATCGGCACTGCTAACCCAAAGACACATTGTTAGAATCCATCAGCAGCTCAAAGGGAGAAATGGACTGTCTCCTCCTGCACACACTCTTTAAAGCCTCTGAAAACCTATGGGAGAGGAAACTCTGAGCCAGTTCCCATTAATGTCACATAGCAACAAAAAGGACATACTATATGTAATGCAGTTTAATACACACACAAGACCGTTTCTTTCCTTTCTATTTTCATCCACCACCACCCCTCTATTTGTGTTAGAATGTTTGGGAAAGTGGCTAATGACTGAATATCTGTTTGACTGGAATGGGGGAAGAGAGAGATTAATGATACAGTTTGTGAACATTTCAAACATACAGGAGGGTGGCATGAAAGCTTGAAATGAAACACTGCCAGTTCAGTTAGAATAGAGATAATAATTTCAAGAACGTTTATTCCCAATGTTCCATCAAATAGGTGAAAAATAGAAGTCCAAAGTGACTGAAATTTTGACAGAAGACTAGAATAATGATATAGAGGAGGAATCCATTTTGGAACAGAGAAATAGAGAGGCTATGGTAGGAAGATGAGGTTTCCTACAGAGATCTTTCTTTGAGAAATAAGATATCGAAGTGGGATGGTAAATATTACATTGGAAGGTCAGGCCTTGGAAGGAAGAAAAGTTAGAGTTTGAAATATACATGGAAAATCAAAGTGGGAAAGACAGTAGGGAAAACTGTAGAATTACATGAGCTCAGGAGAGGAAAATATAGAAAATAAAGGGGCTGTGTTCTGAGATATTTCCACATTTGAGGAGAAGTTAGAAATGAAGTAAAAAAAGCTCACAAAGAAATGGTGAGAAAGTGTGTGCAATTGAAAAAATTTCAGAGACAGAGAGCTGGAAGGATGTCTGTCCAATGCCATCAGCAATAGTTCCTGGGTTGTATAATATGGCTGGGCTAATGAAAACTATGAACTTGGAGAAACAATGATAGTTTTAGAAACGCATCAGGTCTTTTGTTCATAGAGTTGCTATGAGTTGTGCTCAACTCAATGGCAATCAACGACGAGGTTCCAGTCCACCTAGAGGCTCTCTGGAAGAAAACCCAAATGATCTACTTGCAAAAAAAAAAAAAAAAAAAATCAGCCTTTTCATATATAATAGAGCATAATTCTATTCTGACACACATAAATCTGTTCTGCCTAGATGGCAATTGATTACCAGTACCACAGACAATACGTTGATTGAGATGCCTTGTGGCATGGAGGAGAAATCACCTGATCATCTTGTTATTGTTATTAGGGTACAACTCATAGCGACCCTATGAACAACAGATCTGAACGATGTCCTATCCTGTGCCATCCTCATAATCTCTGATATACTTGAGCCCACAGCTGCAGTCACTACATCAATCCGTCTCACGGGGGGGTGGTCCTCCTTCCAAGCAAGATCTTCCTTTCCAAGGAATAGCCCCTCCTGAACACATGTTCAAAGTAAAGAATTTTAAATTATAGAAAAGTGGTGAGAAGTAGGAAAATGCAAAGGGCAAGGTGAACAATAGGAGGGAGTTTAGAGCTGAAAATGGGAATGAAGTCGCTAAAGGACCTTTTTACACATATAAAGGAAGAGGTTGAAAAGATAAGGGTGGAGTAGAGGGAAGTTTGAGTATATAGGATCCTGGAAAAGCTTGTAAGGGTTATGTGAGGACAAAAAATGGAATTGAAGAAAGCCAAGATATGGAATCCTAATTATTCTGTTGACATTGTCCTGACCTCAAGTCATCTTGACTTGACGTGAGCAGCATAAAACGGCACTTTAGGAAACCTTTTAGAAACAGATGGCTCAGTCTATATTCCTGGGTACTTATGGGTATCTTTGAACTCCTAACCGTTAAGCTACATGTGCTTAACTTTTTGTAACATCCAGGGACTCCCTCTGATCATCTTAGCACCAAGCAAAGTGAGGTTAGTTGTTGTAATTGGAAAGGAAATGAGTTACTTTTGGGGTGTTTAAAAACCCAGAAATTAATTTGATGGGAGAGAGTCTTTGGTCAATTTTCATTTGTTGTTGTTGTTAGGTGCAGTTGCCTCACAGTGACCCTGTGAACGACAGACCTGAATCCTCTCCTGTCCTGTGCCATCCTCACCATCTCTGATACATTTAATTAAGCCCAATGCCACAATGTCAGTGTCAACCCCCTTGATTGGAGGTCTTTTCTTTCACTAACTCCCCATACTTCCAAGCAAGATATTCTTTTCCTAAGGATGGCCTCTCCTATCAACATGCCCGGCTGCACATTTTCCAAACATATTTCTTTGTGCTATTGGCAGTTCATGACATAGTCAGTGCTCTTCTCCAACATCATAATTCAAAGGTATCAAAAGTACCAAAATTATATTTACAAATATCTTATTGAGGAGGAAGAGAGGGGAAAAAACCCAGAACAATGTAGTTAGCCCTTCTCATACCGAGGTTAGTCAACATAAATATAATTTCCTTGGGATCATGAGAAATGGTTGTCCAACGACAGAGAAGGATGTCTTATCTCCTTCTCTTTCCATTCCCCCCCTAAACCTGTTCCTTTCCCCTGCTTTCTTTTCATCCTGGATTCTCCAACTCCAAAATATGGATGAAATGCAGAGAAAAAAACTCTTCTATTTTGACTGATAGAGATATAATGAAGATATGTCACTGTGAAGAATGATGCTAACAGAAACATTAAATTCTGCAAACTGTAGAATATATTTTAATTTTTTCTTATACAATTTTGGTCTTCCTTTTTAAAAATTTGCTGGTATCTTTCTAGTTTATGGACTAAAACTCTGTCCATAGAAACGATTACATTGTGCTGACCTCAAGCAATGATGTTATATAAGAAAACGATGTAAGCATATTTAAAATTAGACATTTATTCCTTCACTCCTAAATATGAGATGACTCCTAGGGAATCTTTTCTCATTATTTATGATTTTATCTGCTGAATTCCAGCAATGGGAACTTGAAATCCACACCACATAGTTCTTCCCTAGAGGACAGAGTAGGTGGTGAAACCCTCAATGCTGAAGCTATGCTGCCCTCAAGTGGTCAGGCTTGACAATATTCAGCCCCCCCACCCCGTGCAAATTGAGTTTCCATCCAAATCTGTTTGCCTCAAGCATTAACTCCAGATTTAAACAAATAAAGATATGCTAAGTTGAAGGGACACAGGGGAAAAGAAAGATTCTATTTCTAACATATTCCTCAAAAAAACATAAATGTAAGAAATGCAACAGAAACAATAACCAATCTTGTTTTCATCAATTACAGAGTAATTGGTTACCTACATGTGGCCTTGGAAACATAGCTATGGGACAGGAATTGAATGGACTGCTTTATACCTTTGGGGACCAAACCTCAACTGCTCTAGGGCATCCTCATTGGATGGCATTATTTGTTATAACTAAGGACATACAATAATTTGGAAACAACATATTTAGGGAACACATTACACACTCTTCTCCATGTTTCTAGGCAGTCAACACTCTTAAAAGGTTGGTAATTATGGTGATTAAGTTAATCACAAGGATTGCTACATGGAGGAGGGCAATGATGTGAATGCCCTATAATGGTAGCTCTATGGGACCACTGCTCTAATGAACGACCATCAGGACCCTCTAATGCTCATAATTATCTTCTCTGGCTGTTTATGGAGACACTTCCCCTTGAAAGGGACAAAGGAGTTTAAGCTTCTGCAGGCTTGTTCTGTGCAGTGCAAATGAGGCATGTCATTTATAGGGATGCCAGGCTACTCCGTAAAGCAGCTACACAGACAGACCATCCTGACACAAGTGGGTCAGAATAAAATGTCTGCTATGATGTCTACTTTTTGTAGTTTGTTGCAATATATTCTGAGGCTTTGGGTTCTTTTGGTTAATAATAAATCTCCTTCATTAATAAATCATTTTTAGCAAGGAAATAGTTGCTTTCCTTAACTGCTTTCAGGCACAAAGGTAAATTAGACTAGTTTAATCTACTGTGGAGTAATTGTTGGGCTGCTAACCCTAATAACTCTAAGATCAGCAGTTCTAATCCACCAACTGCTCTGTAACAGAAAAATAAGGCAGTTTGCTCCTGGATCCATGACAGTCCTGGAAACTGCTGCTAGGGGTCAGAATTGATTTGATGGCTCTTGGTCTCTTAAGAGTTAAAATACGCTCTTTAGAGGTTATCTATGGTTTAGGAACAGTCCTAGAAAAGGACACTGTATTTAGAAACTTGGGATTTAGAATCATCTTTGCCTCAAGCTGCTTCAACTTAACCTTCTGGGGCTATTGAATCAAATATTTAATGCAGATTTTTTTTAAAAAAGAAAAGAACAACAACCAAAAAACAAAACCCTTCTTGCCATTGAGTCTGAATGGACTCATTGCTAACTCTGTGTCTAAGGTTTATAACTCAAAATGTCTTTCCTAGCCAATGATTAAATGTTTATTTTTGTGCTAAAATAGTATTATATTAAGGTCAGAGGATTACGATGGGATACAATACCCTCCTCCCCCCCTCCCCCGCCCCACCAAAGGCTTATATAAGCTCATGGAACCTCTGCTAGCTTTCTTCTTTAGGCGGGACACCTATCTTCAATGGATGGTCCACAATGCTCACCTGTCTCTGCCATACTGGCCTGCATATCTCCTGCCACGTGAGTCATTTCCCTGACAGGTTTGAGTCACTGAGAGAACTTCCAGCAAATCACCAAACCCAAGGGGCACAGAGGAGCTAGGGAACCCATGAAAGGAGCAATTGTGGAGTTATACAGCAAAGCAAGCATTCAGAACAACATTGACTCAACATTTCTTATAACTGGTCTCCTACTAATCTTAGCAGAATGACTTATCAATACACTCACGTATCAATACGATCAATTGCCCATTTTCCTTCCATGAAGTCATTGGTAGATTTGAATCACCAAAGAGACACAACTCTTCCCTATGGATTAGGCCACTAGCATTTAGTGCAGAATGCTGTTGTTGTTAAGTGCTGTCAAGGTAACTACAACTCATAGTGACCTGAACCACATCCTATCCTGTATCATCCTCACAATTTAGTGCAGAGTTGCTGTAATGTGCAATTCGGCTGGAAGCAAGTCATATAGCTGCCCTTTCCAATGGGTTTTTAGAGACTGGACATTCCACAGAGGAAGATTTACTGTGTGTCTTTGGCTTGACAGCACATCTCCTTGCCATAGTCACCTTAGAAATGGTTAGGAATACACATAATTTCCATACTTAAAAATGTGGAAATACACTTGACAGGCCATTGTCAAGGTGGGTACAAGAGGATTCATTCATTTTTCTCTCCATTCTCGACCAATGCAGGTTTTCTTTCATTCATTTTATATGTTGGAATTTGACACTATAGGGTTGTATGGTTTATTTATCCCTCTTCTCCAGTTATATTATGCTGTTATTAAGGACAGATACTCTCGTGGTTATTATTGTTGAAGTTCTTCTTCTTCTTTTTTTTAATCTTAAGTTAAATCACAAATTGCTCTGTTGCTTTGGAAGCTCAAACAGTTTCATAGAAAATTAGTGTATTTAGGCTCTGAAATAATGATGGGTTGTGGAAGAGGCCTGTGGCTTGCTGTGGTCCCACACGTTCCAGAAGCAGAGGCCAATGAAGGAACTAGAAGATCTCACCAAGAAAACACTAGCGGGTTCTGTCTAGGAGAGCACGTAGGCACTGCAGTATCCTTTTTCGCTACTATGAATTCTATTCAGAAACTGGGTTATCACATTTAAGGAATGTTCTACGGATATACAAGAAGACTATTAATGCCTTTTCTCTCTGTGCTTCAGAATATGTAGGGTAAGAAACGACTGTTGTTGAGTCAACTACAACACGTAGCAACCCTATGAACTCCTGCGCCATCCTCACCATCTCAGACACACTTGAGCCATTGTTACTGCTTCATTGTAAAAACAAATTAAATCGAATGCCTAAAGATTGACATTCTAGGCATTAGTGAGCTGATATGGACTGTCATTGGCCACTTGGAACCAGATAATCATATGATTTACTTTGCCAGGAATGAAGACGTGAGGGAAAATGGGGTTCCATTCATAGTCAAACTGACAATTTCAAGATCTATCCTGAAATAAAATATTGTGAGTGACAGGATACTGTCCATACACATACAAGGAAGTTAATGCAATTGTTATTAAAATATACTCACCAACAAATAAAGCCAAAGAAGACATTGAGTACTCCCATGAAATTTACTGCCTCTGAAAACCCGCTGGAGGGTCAGCTATGGGTCAGTTCTGACTTGACGGTACACAATAATAACACATTTTGTAGACCAAAATACATCAAACATGCAATCATGGTTCATTAGTTATAACTGGTGACTGGAACATAAAAGTTGGTAACAAAGAAGAAAAATCAGAAATTACCTAGTTGGTGACAGAAATGAGGATGGTGGCTGAGTGACTGAATTTTGTACAATAAATGATTTATTCATTCCAAATATCTTTTATTAAAAAAAACAAACAGTGATGATACACGTGAACCTCACCTGACAGCCTAAAACTGAATCAGATTTGTGTAAAGAATCATTGGAGAAGTTAAATACTAGCTGGGAAAACCAGATCAGGGACTAACTGTGGAACAGATAATCAACTACTTTTCGTACCCATGATTAATTACAAAAGAACATGCTTTGGGAAAAGAGGGGGGGAAAATGTCTGAAAGCAGATTTGGAGAGACGTGATTGTTACTGTTGTTGTTTTTAGTACTGTCCAGTCAGATCCAACTTATAATGATCCAGTATACAACGGAACAGAACTCTGCCTAGTACTGCCTCATTCTCCCAATTTCTTCAGTGCTTATATGTTTTAAGATTATTCTGTCTCGTTAAGGATTTTCTTGCCTTTTACTAACCCTTTTCCAGGGACTTGTCCTTGGTAATATTCTCAAAATATCGGAAATAAAATCTTGTCATCCTTGCTTCTAAGGACTTGCTTCTGATTTTATTTCTCCCAAGAGGAATCTACATTTTCTTTTGGCATATTAAAAATTCACTAATCATAATTCAAAGGTATAATTTTTTCTTCTATCACTTTTATTCATTGTTCAAATTTCAGGTGCTTATAAAGTAGCTGAAAAATATCATGATTTGGGTCAGGCACACTTTAGACTTTCCACCGACACCATTAACCTCTTTAACAAATTAAAGAGGTCCTTGGCAGATTTGTCCAATGCAATAAATAATGTTGTTTCTTTTCTGTTTGTCTTTGCATAATTTTTATTATACTGGTTTATTGTTTCTTGACTGTAGCTTCTATTGGTGTTCATTGTGGATCCAAGTAAAATTAAATAATTGATAACTTCAAGTTTTTTCCATTTACTATGGTGCTATTTATTAGGCCACTTATAAGTATTTTTGTCCTAAGGTCAATCCATACATATAGTCTTTCTCAGTAGGAGCTTCAAATTCTCTCCAGCAAACACTCATTCCCCTTATTATAGGATAAACATTAAGCTCCACCTAAGTTAACATTTACTTCACAATTATATTCACTGGTATAAACTTAACATCTTCCCCCTCAGGGTTTCCTTGGGCTCTCCAGTACACCAAGGTTAGTCATAACACAGGCGGTTGATGAATCATACTCCAATCATGATGCTACATTCTTCTTCATATAGTTTCAGCATCTCTACTTATTCCCTTAGCATGAAAACTAAATAGGTATGATGAAAGGCCCAACCTTGATACACTTCTTTCTAGATATTGAACTATTAAATATTCCCTTGTTTCTTTGAATGACAGCTTCCTGGTCTATGTTTAGGTACCATAAGAGCATAATTAAATGTTCTAGAATTCTCATTCTTCTAATGTTATTCATAAATTATTCTGATCCTCACAGCTAACTGCCTTTGCATAGACAAACTTTTCCTTATAAATTGTTATTTTTGAGTATTTTCTAACTTCAGCAAGTCATCGGAATAGGAGAAAAATCTATTAGAATGCGGATACACAGTCCATACACAGACATAATAAGGGAATATAAACTGCCCTGATGACTCACAAACCAATTGGTGAGAGGATGATATGCAGTCAAAATTGCCCTGCAAACTTTTGCCCCCTTCTTTTTGTCAAAACAAATAAAAATCATCCAAAAAGCCAGTAAAAAAGAAAAGGCTAGATATACTCTTGTGTTTTATTTTTCTTTTTAATTTGGTAAAGATGTTATATTTTCTTTTAGAACTGGACAATTGGAGGAAACAATATAAAAGAGAAACAAAATTGCCATAAGATGTAGTCATTAACCAATCAATAACGATATCTTGGGTGCTCATTACAAAGGCAACTTTGGGCTAAATGATAGGGAAACCAAGGGAAAATGACAGGGGAAAAAAGAGACTGGTCATTTTTAGAACTAAACTAAACTGTCCCATCGACTCACAAAGACCCCACGCATGTTGGAGCAGAGTGTGGTCTATAATCGTGGGCTCGGCTGAAGCAGTCTATAGCATGTTGCAGTGTAATCACAAGGTAGTGAGTCTCCTATGGATGGCTCAAATTTACCAGCAGTTTCTTGGTAGACAGATGAATGATTTCCTCCACTAAAGGCCTGCAGCTAGAGAAACCCAGGAAGAGTCATTATGAGTCAGAACTGACCCAACAATAGTGAGTGTGAATGTACTCTTCAGAGTTTTCAATGACTGCATTTTCAGAAGCAGATTCCAGGTCTTGCCTTCAAAGATCTACTGAGGGGACTTGAATCTCCAAATTTTGATTAGCAGCAAGCATGTGATGTTTTACACCACTCAGACTCTAGTCATTTTGAAAGAGGCTTGACATTTTCTTGGCAAATCTGACTAAGATGCATTTAATACATGCAAAAAAAAGTTTAAAAAATTAGTGTAGACCACTGATATTCTAAAATAAGTTATCCAGAGACCACAGAAAATTCCCAGCCTACAGATTCACAGTATTATGCAATCCCTCCATAAAATATTCATAGATAAAAACCTTGATATCAGCAAAAGTAAGTTGAACTTTCAATAGGGACGGATTTGCCAGATTCAGTCACTTGTTGAGTGGCAATGCTTCAAACCAAATGTGCAGAACTAATAAGTGGACACTATGGCCTTGCAAAATTATACATGTAAATTCTACAGACCATATGGTATCCTTGAAAGAAGTAAAAACTTGGACTGCTGAAACTATTTATGATCATGTACTAATAAATGTGATACAGAAGAGGTTAGAAAAATGGAGAAAAGCTCTATAGAGTAAATTTTTGTTTTCTTCACAAGAGGGATGAGGCATGTGTTGAGAATGGGTTGAAGAATGAGAAAAGGAAAGGCAGTACACTGTGAAGTAAAGTCACATCTGAGTGCTAACATTGCCCTCATCAGTGGGATAAGCAGACTCAATTTTTTTTTATTTTTTTCAGATTAATTCTGTCATTCATATTATGATATTGATTACAACTGCTCAAAGGCTAGGCTCAACCTCACTCTTGGTAGAAAAGGTTCAGAAGTTGTAGCATGGGAGCAATAAAGCCATTATAAAGTGACAGGCTCTGTATCAGGCATGTTATGTAATTTTCACAAATCGGCTGGAAATACTGTTTTCCCATTTTTATATATAAGGAAATTATAGTTCACAAAGATTAGGGAATTTTCTATGGGTTTATAATTAGTGGCAAGAGAATGAAATTCAATGCCAAAGGCTTTTATTATAGCAGTTGCCCCTCTCACTCTTTGGTCCACATATTCTTAGCAATGGGTTTGGGACCCCTGAACTGGGTCACTTTATACTTGTAAGTATTTTGAGTGGGTTCCTCTGTTATAGGCACCTGCTTTACTATAAAGAACAAATCCTATTATTATATTCTTACTTATCTTATTCTCTGTATCCTGCCATTTGTAATTGCCTGTTAGCCCAGATTTTCAGGAAACTACTTCCCAGAATTTGAAGTTCTGCTCTTCAATTCAACATAATTTGCCTGGATTCAACTACTATTAGTAGATATGCCAGGTGCTATTTATATGTATCCCTAGATTTCCAATAATGACTACCTTCCATCTTTCACCTCTGTTTGTTGTCAATTTGCCACTTGATATCTACTCGTAAAGTTCAGCTTTTTCTGAAAGGAATTACTTACCAAAATGCTCTCAATTTTCTTTTGCTATGTTTGTTCAGATTCTATTACTACTCTAGATACAGATCTCTTCCCAGTTCCTTTATCCCTAACTGGGCTATATGTGATCCATAATAAAAGCAGAGTAGAATGTCTGTCCTTTTACTGTACAGAGGTAACTCGTGGTTGCTGTGATGCTGAACACTGAACACTGTGCCAAATGTGGTAACAACAACAGTATGGTTGTGGAAAAGAGAATAAAGGGCTCTTGATCAACCTAACAATGGTGGAATAATAGGTGTACCAAGTAGTTGCAAGTAAATTTAGATTAGTGGTGGGAAACTATATTAAAGACAGTTTTAAATGCAAGGATGAGACAATTGAACATAACCTAGTAGTGATAAATTATTGATCCTGTATCATTCTGGGAGACAAGTCAATATGTGGGAAGAACTGGAGATAAACAAGGGAACCATTAATGTCATCCAGATATGAAGTGATAAAAGTCTGTATTAGAATTCATCTGCTAAAAGATTGTATATTCAGAAAAGCAGAAAGCAAATCATACTAATCACACTACAATGGTCATACTAATGGTGATATCACTGAAAGAAGGAATAAAACGGGATGGGGAACACAATTTTGAAAAAAGAATCCTAATATTTCAGCTCTCATTCCAAGATTTTCTTTTCAGTTAAAATACTGATTATATTTGAAGATGTTTGAAAAGCAAGTGTTCAAGTAGAGAAATATGCTGAAATCAGTTGAATTGCTGACATGAAACAAGATGGCAAGTGAAGATAAAGACTAAATAAAACAGGTTAGGATGGAGTTTTGTGTTGAAGTAATAAATGTGGAAGAGTGGCCTGTGAGGGAACCTGAATATAATCTGGCAAGAAGTCCAAAGATTTACACAGTCTCCTGAGGAGTTGGCCCGACTAGGTGGGATTCTGGCCAAGGATGGACAAAGAAGTCAAGGATGTACTGAACATTCATAAGAAAAATATTTGTTATATAACCTGTTATGAAAAAGAGTAACAGTCATAAGATAGTATGACATCTCTAGGGCGTGAGAGGGAGCATAAAACAAGACTTATATTTCTAGCTCATGCCACACAGAAAAACTACAAATTTTGCTTGCTTATTAAAGCTTATTCACTCTGGACACTTAAATTTAATCCCTCATCCGCTAAACAAGGGTAAACGTCTCTTGTTGTAGAAATGTCTCTTAAATTAAATGGAGTTACTGTGTGCGTTTAACTCTAAGTTATGTTTCAGTCTCACTTTCTCCTTTCCAAAATTTAATTCATACGAATAAGATAAGCAAGGTTTTTTTTCCGTCTTTGTTTATTAGCTTGGATTTAATCTATTGATAATATTGGATACATTTGTCTGAGGACAGAAGAGCAATGGAATCTTCAATCTGATATTAGTTAGTGACAGTTCCAGCAAAATCTTGTTAGTGTGACATCTGCTTTAATATGAGTCATTAAAAGAGAGTGTTTCCCATTTTGGTAAAGGAGGTAGAGGTGTTCCCTGTTCCTGTGTGTAAACACACTTCTGCTGCTTACCTGCCAATCTTGCATTTCCTAAACTTAATTCTTTCTAAGGTTTTTTTTTGTTTTGTTTTGAACTATTTGATGAGAACATCACACTGATACAGGCCAACAGAAAGGGCTGTATTATTTGAGCCTCTCATCATTGTGGTTTTTTTTATAATTTTTTATTTTTTTTTTAAAATTTTTATATTTACAGAAGATTTGAGCTTCCATTAATTCATTGCCGCAATTTTCTCCCTTCCCACCCCTCCCCACCAGCTCGCTTCCCCCCTGAAGAGAGAAAAAAAAAGAAAAAAAATTCCTTCATTAGTATACAATTTCCACGTCCCTTTCCCCCACCCACCACCCTGAGTACACTTCTCTATGCAAACTTAATTCTGGAAATGGACACATTAACACTTACCTGTTACTGAAGAAAGAGAAATCTTAAAATAGAGGAATATAGAATATTTTTGAAAAATATATTCAGAGTGATGACAGATTGCTTACTTCAATACGCTTCTTCTAGTTTATATATTCAGAACCTACTGCTGACCTCTTTGACCAAATTTGAGTTCTAGTAAGTCTAGATTCAAATAAGAATTCTGAATTGTGGTTGAAACAAAAAGGAAGAAATACTTGAAATTATAACTAAATGGTACCCAGCTAATGCTATCTTTTGATCAGAGCCGCAATAGATGGATGTGCATCTGTTGGGAGAAAATAGGAACAAATGTGAAACACAACTAAAATTCTTAGTGGACCAATTGAAACTCTCAAAGATTACTGTCCTAGAATACCAAAGGATACCATCTGAACCACTGAAATCACTTTCTACTTAAATAACAGATTGGCACACAATATCAAGGCTATTATCCATCAGTCAGGATTCTATTAAGAAAATCATTTGTCTAAAATCAAAAGTTAACAGCTAATCTAAAAGCAAAAATGAAAAGACAAGCAAATCCATTGTAGTCAAATTGATTTAGACTCATAATATCCCTCTACTGGGTTTCAGTGGCTGTAAATTTTAATGAGAGGAGATGGCCTCATCTTTCTCCAGAGCGGCTGGTGGGTTTGACCTGCCAATATTTTGTGTAGTTGCCCAACGCTGAACTTACTGAACCACCAAGATTCTTTGAGAACTCAAAGGGATCATGGAACTAGACTACCAGAAACTGAATAGCCAGAAGGAAATGAATGAGAATACTCACAATTTATAAAGAAAAAAATGGAATTAATATTGCACCACTTGTGTAGAAATTGTCAAGTGAGAACTTCATTTACTGTGTAAACTTTCACTAAATGTCAATAAAATATTCTTTCAAAAAAAGGAAAGAAGAGAATTTGGAGAAGTATCTTGATTTTTTTTTTTCCACCAGTAGGGAGGGAATTTTCTGAATATGATCTGGCATTTGCCCAATAGTAGTCAAAGTTTAATAAATAACTCAGCACACAGGCATTAAGTTTCCCAAGAAAAACAAGAAGCTTATAAATTAAATGGAAAGTACTTGGCAAGGCATGCATTTGCATTTGATGAAGGGAAATTTTTATGATTGTGAGCCAAACCTGACATGCAGGGGGATTAGCTCATCCTTATTCACCTCATTCATTTGATGTCAGATGGATCTTGGCTGAAAATAATGAATTTTTTAAAAAAACACAGAAAAACCCCACCCAAAACCCATTTACCTATGCTTTATTGATTCTGCAAACATTCAACTGTGTGGACCACAACAAATTAGGAATCACATTTTGAAGAATGGGAATTTCAGGACACTTAGCTGTGCTCATGGGAAACCTGTTCCTCAATTTAGAAGAAGTCATTCAAACAGAACAAGTAGATTGTATGTGGTGTAAAATCAGGAATGGCGTATGTGATGGCAGGCAGGCAGGGACAGCCAATTAGCAAAATGTACATTTTTTATCTTATAGTATTTCATTCTAACTTTCCCAGGAAACGCATTAAAATATTATTCCAGATTTATATATATGAGTGTGGGGGGGAAAGCAGTGGCTTGCCAAATGTCACATATTAATTAATGTTTGTGATGGTCATTACTGGATCCTGGCTAGACAATGGATGAAACTTCATCCCTCATGGGATCTCCTTAAATCTTATAGAAGTCCTAAAGGAGAATGCTAGAAATGATAGTAAAAAACTAGATTCAGGGCATAAAAGACAATTTGCTAAACTCTCTCACAGGTTGTTGTTGTTGTTGTTGTGTGCCGTCAAGTCACCTGCAACACAGAGCAACCCTATGTACAACAGCCCTAAACCCTACCCCAGTCACTGAATCAATCCATCTCATCAAGGGTCTTCCTCTCCTACGCTGTCCCGCTACCCTCCCAAGCATGACATCCCTCTCCAAGAACTGATCTCGCCTTGCAACATGTCCAAAGTATGTCAGACGAAGCTTCAGAATCCTTGCCTCCAAGAAGCATCCTGGCTTCACCCTCTCCAGGATAAACTTGTTTGTTCTCCTAGCAGTCCATGGTATATTCAATGCTCTTCTCCAGCACCACAGCTCAAAGACATCAATTCTCCTTCTATAATCCCTAGTCATTGTCCAGCTTTCTGATACATAGCAAGTAATTGCAAAGACCATGGCCTGTATCAGGTGCACCTTAGTCTCCAGAGTGATATTTTTGCTCTTCAGTACTCTGGAGAGGTCTCTGACAGCAGACTTTCCCAATTATAAGATGCAATTCATCTTACAATTTCCTGGCTGCTGATACTAAGAGTGTTGATTGTGGAGCCAAGCAAACTGAAGCTGTTAACAATCTCAGCCTCTTCACCATCCACCATAATACTGCCAATCACCCAGTGGTGAGAATCTTTGTTTTCTTGATGTTGAGCTGCAATCCATACTGAAGGCTACAGTCCTTGACCCTTCACAACAAGCACTTCAGGTCCTTTTCACTTTCAGCAAGCAAGGTTGTGTCGTCTGTATAACACAGATGATTGATGAGTCCTCCAATCCTGATGCCACATTTCTCCTCATAGAACCCAGCCTCCCAGATCATCTGTTCCACACAGAGATTGAAAAGATATGGAGATAGAACACATCCTTGGTGCACACCTTTCCCAATTTTGAACCATGCAGTGTTTCCTTGAAAAGATATGGAGATAGAACACATCCTTGGCGCACACCCTTCCCACTTTTGAACCATGCAATGTTTCCTTGCTCTGTTCTGACAAGTGCCTTCTGGTCTAAATAGAAGTTTCGCATTAGCATAATCAAGTGTTCTGGGATCCACATTCTTCTCAGAGTCAGCCACAGTTTATTGTGATCTATGCAGCCAAATGCTTTTGCACAGTCAATGAAACACAGATAGACATTCCTCTGGTACTCTTTGCTTTCAGCCAAGATCCATTTGACATTAGTTATAATATCTCTAGTGCCATGCATGGCCTCTTCTAAATTCAGCCTGCACTTCAGGCAGTTTTCTGTTGATGTGCTGTTCCAGTCGTTTTTGGATAATCTTCAGAGAATCTTGCTTGCATGTGATATTAATGATATTATTCGATAATTTCCACATTCTGTTGGACCACCTTTCTTTGGAATGGGAACAAATATAGATCTCTTCCAGTGAGTTGGCCAGGTGGTTGTCCTCCAGATATTTTGGCTCAACTTGGTGAGCACATCTAGGGCAGTATCTGTTTGTTGATTAGGCAAATTAATTGCTGCATTTCTTTTTTTAGGAGGTCAGGACAAAAATACACAAAATATTTTCTTTCCTAAATGGAAAAAATAAGATTAGACTTTGTTTTGAGCCTCAGAATATTTTTTTTGCATATATAATAAAGGCTCATCTGCCTTCTTTCTATTATGTTATGGTGAAAGTCTCAAATCACAAATTAAGATAATTTCTACACAACAATGTCTGTGGTGATTTAAGAAATTAAATGTAACAAATGTAAACTGAAGTGGGTATTAAGTGGGTATTAGGACCATTTGCAGAGCTCGTATACACCATAAATGGAGCCCGGAAATGTTAAGGCAAATGTTAGTGGTTTGACTCCACCAGTCTATCCATGAGAAAAAGATGAGCATTTTGAATCCATTAAGATTTACAAGTGAACCAAATGGAAGGTCACCATAAGTTGGAATCAATTCAACAGCAGTACAACTCTTTTTCTCTTTGTGTGTATAAAGTGTGCCATTCCTATGAGAACTACACCTATAGAATAACTCGGTGGTGGTAAAACCATTTTGATATTTTCCCCAAATAGGGAAATTCCAATCCTCTCACTGGTTGGAAGATATTCAATATTACTAAATCTTTCCTCTCAAATTTTTTGAGAAAAGTAGCAAATTGAGTTTTTATAGCGACTGATAACTATTGAGCCAGGCTTTCTAAGGATCACTGAAGTACTGAATTGAAAAGCTAGTGCCATCTAATCCTTTCTCTTGCTGTCCTGGCTCTGAGGTGTACAGGTAGTAAGCTTGCTCACGCTTCAAGATGCAGGAAGTCATCAAACTTTCCCCTAGCAAGCCCTGCTGGATTTCTGTTCTCACTGCATCTTTCCCATCTGTGAATGTGTTAGTCAGGCTAAAGTCTTAAACTTAATTCCTAATTTATTGATTTAATTCCTAAAGGAAGAAGCTCTAGTGGGATGTTGCTTTTGTTATGTGCCATTGAGTCAACTGTGACTCATAGCAACCCAAGAACAACAAATTTGACCCTTGCCTTATCCTGTACCATTTTTAAAGCAGTAGGTAAGTGTATTCTCTAAAATTTATAAAGTGTGATTTTTACCTCATATCCAAGACATAATGTACAATTAACATTTATTGTGAGTAAAATTGACAATTTCAGATTAAAACCTGGAAGGATGGTGGGTTTCCTGCATGCTCTGCCAAATCACCATTAGGAAACATTTGAGGAATTTATTTCAGTTTCCTGTTCCTCTTTAAAATATTGGCATAAATAATACCCTCATGAGTATCTGGCTCCTTGTTCTTAAGAGTCATGGATTTGTTTTTCTGGTTAGTTTTTTGTTTTCTGTCTAAAAGACACTTAAAATCTATTGATTGATTAGAGTAAGTTACTAAACAGCAGCTGGTGTTTAAAACAATCCTACCTGAGCTGAAACAATTGGCCTTAGGCACAGAAATCAAACATGTCCATCTTCCCATCATAGAAAAACATGCTATATTTTAAGATGGATGGAGAGGAGGCAAAAGCAAACAGTACCAGTAGGACCTCTCATGGGTTCCGAAGCATGCTGTGTCCTGAAGTTACCTCAGTTTCCTGCCACTTCTGAGAGTGTCCACCTAACAGCTGAGAAATCTGAAGAGGTAAAATGTTATCAGGGGTCAAAACAAACAAAAAGATTGCATAAAGGCTGAGATTCATTTTGAAATTGTTCTAGGAAAAAGAAGACCAACTCTTCTGTTTGATTTCTGTGGTTATTCATTTGTCCATTTACTTATTCATTAATGGAGAATTGTTGTTGTTGAGTACCACAGAGTAGGAACAAACCCATAGCTGACCCTCCAGTGGGTTTTCAGGGCAGCTAATCAGACAGGAGGCAATTGCCCATCCTTCTCCCCTGGTGCAGTAGTGGCTTTGATCCTTGTGCCTTTGGGACTGCAGACAACTTTTGGCCACTAGGCCCACAGAGCTCCCAACAAAAAATTATCAAACACACATTGTGTTCAGAAATTGTTCCAAGTGGCATCTTTACTGCACATCCAAACTCTTTCAAGAAGAAAGGAATATTTTAAAAGCCTAATTATGGTTAACTGACCTTGAAAACCCACTGGAGGGTCAACTATGAGTGAATTCTGACTCAACAATACATAACAAAAAATGACAATCATGGTAACAGTCAAAACATGTTCTCCAAGACAACTTTTCCAATAATGCATCAGAGTTATCCCCCACTCTTTGAGAGGTGTTTACTTGTGTTTTATTGAAAATGGAAAGGGAAAGACTGTGCTGATTATAATAAGTTATGGATGATATTGACAAAAATGGGAATTCCAGAACATTTACTTGTACTTTTTTGGATCTGTATATAGACCAAGAAGCAGTCATTCAAATACAAGGGGATACTGCATGGTAGTTGTAAAAGTAGAAAAGTATTTGTCAGGACTGTATTCTTTCACTGTTGTTGATAGGTGACATCGAGTCGAATACAACTCACAGCAACCTTATGAATAGCACAGCTGAATCCTATCTTGTACGGTCTTCACAATATCTTACATGCTAAATCTCATTGCTGTAGTCACTGTGTCAATCTACCTGGCTGAGATTCTTTTTACCCTTTGCCATCCATATACCTTTCCAAGCATGGTATCCCTTTCTAAGGAATATCCTCTCCTACTAACATGCCCAAAGTATGTGAGATGAAGCTTCATCATCTTTGCCTTGATGGAGCACTCTGGCTACATTTTCTCAAAGACATATCTGTTTATTCTTTTGGAATTCCATAGGATATTCGGCACTCCAACACCAAAGTATAAAGACATCAATTCTTCATTTGTCACCTTTATTCATTTTCCAGCTCTCAGATGCATAGCAAGTGATTGAAAAGACCATGGCCTGAATCAGGCACAACTTGGTCCTCAAACTCATATCATTGTTACTCAATAATTTGGAGATGTCGGTGACTACAGACTACGCAACAGCCTCATGGTCTAGATATAGATTTCGCGTAAGCATAATTAAATTTCTGGAATTCCCATTCCCTTCAATATTAGCCATATTATGTTATGATCCACACTGCCAAATGCCTTCGCATAGTCAATAAAACACAGAATACTTAGGGATTCCAGGGGTAAAATCTTGAATAACACAGGAAACATTGAAAGAAGATGGAGGGAATACCCAGAGTACCGAAAAGAATTCTGCAACCCTGAGATATTACAGGAAGCTCCAACTTGACAACACATAACAACAACTTTCTGTTTCAATCAATCATGTTTACCATTTCTATTATCCAGAGACTTCAGTCAATTGGAGGGTAAGTGGTAGTGTTGTTTTGTGCCACGGAGACTTCCACAACTCATAACAACCCCATGAAACTAGGTCTGAGCCCTGGCCTATCCTGAGCCAATTTCATAATGTCAGATGCACCTGTCCCCATTACCACATTCACTGTGTTGATCCATCTCCTACAGGATCTGCATTTATTTGTCTAAAGAGGGAATGATGTTGTTAAAAAGTACATAGACAAGAAAAACAAAAAAGGAATGCGGAACACACATGTTTTACTTAGTGACTACTCAGGAATGTTAAAGCACAAATATTCACTGGTGGCATTGTTATGAGTCTTTATTAAAAACAGTCAGACTACTGGGACACTTGGACAGCACAAATGGAACCACGACTTTCAGAAATTTATCTGTAAAACTTTTGGACAGAGGTGTAGTTTGCTTAACTATGTGTTCATGTCTAGTACATAGTCAACATTTGGCACATAATTTTTCAGTGAAGGAAATATGTTGATAATTCATAACTCAAAAGTAAAGTAGATCTCAGATATCAGTTTTTCTAGGTGGATAATGAGTACAAATTATAAGCACAGTTCTAGGAAGGCACATCCTGAGAATTAATGCTTTTTCCCTCCTCCTTTATTACAGCATAAACCAGATTTATTTAAGCATAAATTTGTCCCAAAAGGCAAACTCAAATATTTTCCACTAATAGGAAATGGCAGAAAAGTTTAAGATTAAGCCTTGTCAGAGGTGGAAAATTTGCAAGATCAGGAAAAAGAAGGCAGCCCCATTTGAGTTCCAGATCTTATATGTTTCAAGATATTATTAACTATTAAATACATAAGAATGAGCAGAAATGGCACTTAATTCTGTTGGTGAAATATGGAAGAAGAGATAATTGAAACTCAATGAACTAAAGATCCCAGTTTTTCAATGCAATAGACAAAACACTGGCAAGCATAACAAGAAAAAAAAA
>NW_006399762.1:8830956-8855059 GCF_000299155.1 Elephantulus edwardii
ATTAGACCGGGTGGCTCCTTGGAGGCAAGGATTCTGAAGCTCTGTCTAACATACTTTGGACACGTTGTGAGGAGAGACCGGTCCATGGAGAAGGACATGATTCTTGGGAGGGTGGAGGGACAACGCAGGAGGGGAAGGCCCTCTATGAGGTGGATTGATTCAGTGACTGGGATAATTGGGATGGGTGTGTCAGAGACAGTGTGACCAGCACAGGACAGAGCAGAGTTTAGGGCTGTCGTACATAGGGTCGCTATGAGTCGCAGGTGACTCGAGGGCACATAACAACAACAACAGCACCAAAAAAAAAAAAAAAAGAAGAAAGAAATTAAGTTGGCCATAAAAAGACTCCCCACACTCCTAAAAAAAGTCTTGGGGCCAAATAGCTTTAGGAGTAAATTTTAATTTATTAGTTAAGATGGTAATTGATTATATAAAGTTTAATGTATATCAATGATTGTATAAAACACAAAGTGCATGTACAAAACATGGTATATATTATTATATTCAAACTAATGAAAATGTTTAAAAAGTATTTTCAATGCAAGCAACAATATAACATTATACATAGCAATTCCTTTATTATCCACTCAAATTTTTGTGGCATCCATTTCCTAAACAACATGCCTCTGGAAACCCTATGAACTTTCATAAATGACAACAGTAATAGCAATGCTTCAGGTCTTTTGTTCAGAGGGTCGCTATGAGTCATGCTCGACTCAACAGCAATCAACAACAACTACAATTTTTCTTTTAATAATGTTTTGTCGTGTTTTCACTAAAGATTTAGACAGCCATTTTAGTTTGAAATCATCAGTTTTTTATCCAAGTTAGTTGTTCAGTGACACTATTTTAATTTCACTTTTAAAGAAGCAGAGTTTTTTTCATCTAAGATCGCTTGCATTGCCATTTCTCTTAAGTTTTCCATGTTTTTAAAAAATAACACATAGCTTATGCGTGGGTTGGAGGCTATTAATCAACTTCCTATTAAATAGCCATCTCCATTTATTAGTGATCTTGTAGAAAGAACACACAGAACCTAATAAAAACCCCAGAAGACTAGAAAAATCCCGACTCCTAAGAACATAGTGCTTATTTGGCTTCAGGCCATTGGCTACATCACTGTAGGGACTTTCCAAGTCAGCTAGTGTTACACTTGGAATATGCCAGCAACCATGAATAATAATGACCATAAATAAAATGTTGGCTTTCCCCAATCAGATAAAAATACCAGATTTTCCAAACTCAGTGTTCTCTTTGGGGCAGTAGAGGGCAGTGAAAGCACTTTTAATTTAAAATAAAAAACACCCCAAGTCAGAAAGACCCTCTCCTTACTCTATTTTCCATTTGATACCAAGACCATACATTTGTGCCTTCTTTTTAGTCATATAAGACTCTACAAAATGGCAGTAAAGCATGTGTAATTCCAATTAAATAACAGAAAAATATATTTTGGAGGGTAGTCTTTTACGAACTGTATTTTAAAATGATCAGGAATTGCTTTCATGGTGTGAAAAACTAAAAAACACATTTCCATTAAGTTGAAACTTATTCATCTGACCCTCCATTAATTTTCCAAGGTATCGAATCACACCAGAAGAGATGCATTCATTATACACGATGTCATTGTTGTTGTTAGTGCTGTCGAGTTGAGTATGTCCCACAGTATCTCTATGAACAGCAGATAAGAACCTTGTCCTGTCCTGTACCATCTTCACACTTCCTGACACACTAGAGCCCATTGGCATGGAGTCACTGTGTCAGACCACCTGGTTGAGGACTGACTCTTAACCCTTCCAAGTATCAATCATGTCCCTCTCCAAGGAATAGTGCCTCCTAGCAACTATGTCCAAAGTGAGTGAAACCTTATCATTCTTCCTTCCAAAGAGCACTCTGCCTCACCCTCTTCAAGAGATATTTGTTTGTTCTTTTGGCCCTCAATGGGATGTTCAGTGCTCTTCTCCAACACCACAACTCAAAGGCGCCAATTATTCTTCTATCATCCCTATGCATTCACTGTCCAGCTCTCAGATATATCGCAAGTGATCAGAAAGACACACCTTAGTTCTCACACTGACATCATTACTCCTCAATAATCTGGAGATTATTTCATAGTGTAGGCAACACTAAACCAGGGGTAACTCACCAGAGACAGGAAGCTGAGTTTATATTGGCATGGGATTTGAGGGCTGCAGAGAGTCACTGATGCCAACTAACGATCCATGTTCCTTATTTTTACCAAGCCAGAAATACTGGGTTCTTTCAAGGTTATAATGCTAGATAGAAGCTACAATCACAACAGTGGGTTCCTAACTTAGTACCGTACCATATTTAGCCACAATATGTTTTACAATACTGAACAGTTAGATTTATGGCTTCTGATGTTTTCTCAGGGTTCCACTATCTAGATGGGCAATATCTAGATATACAAAACACAGTAATGTTCAAAATAAGTCTTTGATAAATCTGATTTTTCCTCTCTCAAAGTCTGTTCTCAACTTTCAGTTAACAGCCATCCATCAGTTTTGGTTCTTTGTTGGAGCTAAGGTGTTCCGAAGAGCTAGTGGCTAAACAATTGCTTTGCCAATCCAAAGTCAAATGGTTAGAATCTACCAGCTGTTCTGTGAGGGAAAGAGGAGCAATTTACAGCCTCTGAAAACCCACTGGAGGCCCAGTAATGAGCCAGCTCCAACTCTACAGCAATGAGTTTGAGGAACTTTTTGTTTGTTTGCTTTGTTTTGTTAACTTTGTTATTAGTTTCAGAAAGCAGATGCTAGGGACCTCTAGGTGGGCTCAAACTGTCAACCATTTCCCTCGTAGTCCAGCTCTTGACTCATCCACCCTAGGACTCCTATTCATTTTCACCTTTTAAAGGAGAGATCTTCACAGGTGAGGGGAAAAAAAAACCCAAAACACAACTCAGTTACAATTTGAAATTTTCATATTTCTCTATTAATAATAGCCACATTCTTAAGATCCTCTCCATATCCCATCCATACTTATGAAATAAGGAAAAGATAAGACACGGGGGTTTTTTGCTTCCACAAAACCACCCATTTCCAACCTCTTTCTTTTTTGGAAGTCCTAACAATATAGCATGGTTAGAAATACTGTCCCATGGAGGGGGCCATACCTCTGGGTGCTTTCTTAGCTGTAACTTTGGAGAATCTGTACTTCATTTGGAAAATCTGTCACTCCTTTTGCTTACAGAGTTGAGGGTCAACCACCAATTTGAGGAAGGACCAGGAAAACATGTAAATGGTTAACAGTGAATAATAACCTCAGTGAGAGAAGGCATTGTTTTAATAGTTAATATGGAAACATTTCACTTCTGGACCGTGTTGTTCTATCTGAAGCCCATGTGGCTTGATTGGCACCAGTAACATTCTCCTGACCCCATGGCAATTTCTTCCTTCTCTAAAGAAAACACACTAAGCCTGTGGCTTAGGACCTCTTGCTTTCCTTTTCACCATTTGACTTCCCAGCTTGGTGGCTTTGTTCTACATCTATAGTCTCTCAGTAAGTTAAGGAACAGAATGAAATCTCAAAGTCTCTTATCCAAATTCCAAACAAGGAAATGCTCCATGAGTCTTGAGCAAGTAATAACCAAGAGTATTAGGTTACCTTTCTTGAAAGTTAATATGCCAGATGTCAAATATTTTTTCTCATCCAAACTAGATAGTATATGGATTAGATGTGTATCTTCATTATACCACAGTCTCTAATTATAGGTTAAAATTGTATCGATAAGTTCAAACCTACCTTTAAAAAAATCCATAAAGATTTTACCAAATGAAACCAAGAGAGTTATTTCCTATAAAACTCTTGTGTTACAGCATTTAATGACAATGACAAGTAGATAGCTAATATTCAAGGAAATAACCAAAATGTCCCAAAGACGCATAAACCCTATGCAGATGGGTTTCTGGCTATTCATTCTTTAATATGCTTTTTACATTATTATTTTTACAATAATTTTTATTGTGATTTATAATGAAAATTTACAGAAAACTTGAATTTCTCTTCATTCCTGGTTGTACATTTCCCTTCCTACCCCCACCCCCCAGTTTGCTTTTCCCTTAAGAAAATTCATCCATTGTTGTACAATTTCCTCCCTCTCCCCACATGGAGGACATTATGCTGAGTGAAATATCTCAGACACAAAAAATACAAATACTTCATAATGTCTCTGTTGTTGAGCAGGACTGATGTGGGGGTTGAGTGAAAACTGAGAGAAAAGGGGATAAATAATGAACAATGCATTGAAACAGATGAGGAAAAAATTGTTTTAAAAGGAATATATGGTTAGGCTTTATATGCATGACAATAGTCCACAAAAAGAGATGCATAGCAAAGAGTTTTGCATTTTTTGTGCAATGAAATGTGTTACCACCCAGAGAGGATTAGGATCTGGGAACCACTCCCTAATATGGACCCTAAAGCCAAGATTTTGGGGAAATTAGCTCTTCAGTAGGACACAAACAAAGGGAAGTTGTTTGGAGAGCTGAGTCTCAGGGAATGTCTGAGCTAAAAACGAGTAGGGAACTTCAGTGCCATAGCCCATAGAGAGTTGAGCTGCAAATCCAAAGTCCACGCCTTTCTCATAGTTCAAATCCCTCAGCAGCTAGCTCTTTGTAAGAAAGAGATGCAAGCTCTCCATATAATGTACAGCCTTCAAATAACTGCCGGAGGGTCAGCTGTGAGATGGTTTGGACTTGTTAACAATGAAAGAGAGATAGGGGGAAAGGAAAGACTAGAAGAGGAAGGGTGGGAGACAAAAGGAAATAGGTAGTAGAGAGCGTAAGTTAAAATGAACAGGCACCATTTACTAGATAAGTTAACATGAAAAATTTCCTTCATCCACTGAAATGTCTGTTCTCTCAAATGTTAAATGAGAATAATAGTGTTGTCTAACCTTATAGATCTTTATGTAATTAACTAATTAACGTAATTTGTTGATTTCCATTTTCATGAGCTATTTAATGCAGTACCTGGAACACATAAAATTTTTAAAAAAAATTAACTATGTCTATTGAGGAGAAAAATGGGCCAGAGTGGCACAGGGCACTAGCACCTCTCTGACAGAGCCAAAAAGAGTAAGAATAGCACAGACTCTCACTGCTTCAGGGCAAAAACAGATAAAGAGTCCTTAGCCCAACCCCATGGTACCTCTAGAGCCCCAGTAGAAGACGTTCATGCTGTTAGGGACCTCTCCAAAGTGCTGAAGAGCAGTGGTGTCTCTCTGGAGACTAAGGTGCGTCTGATACAGGCCATGGTCTTTGCAATCACCTGTTATGCATCAGAGAGTTGGACAATGACCAAGGAGGATAGAAGGAGAACTGATGCCTTTGAGCTGTGGTGCTGGAGAAGAGTATTGAGAATACCATGGACTGCTAGGAAAACAAATAGATTTGTCCTGGAGAGGGTTAAACCGGGTGGCTCCTTGGAGGCAAGGATTCTGAGGCTCCGTCTAACTTACTTTGGACTTGTAGTGAGGAGAGACCAAGAGAGGGACATCATGCTTGGGAGGGTGGAGGGACGGCGCAGGAGAGGAAGGCCCTCTATGAGGTGGATTGATTCAGTGACTGGGATAATTGGGATGGGAGTGTCAGAGACAGTGCGATTGGCACAGGACAGAGCGGAGTTTAGGGCTGTTGTACATAGGGTCGTTATGAGTCGCAGGCGACTCGACGGCACACAACAACAACAACAACAACTCACAGACTCACACCAATGGGGTTTACAGTGAGTGGGAGAGGAAAAGAATATCTCACAATACAAGCCCAGGCTTTAGCCCAACAGTTTCAAGGTACAAGTCATCTGGTTTCATTGCAGCAGTCAAATTCAGATCATCCAGCAAGATTTGCTTCTGAGTACTTATACCCAAAATATTCAGCAAGGTTTGACTCAGAGCAGTTATAGAGCAACTTCTCCTTCAAACAGCCCACAAGAACAGCCAAACCTTTAACTGTGGCCAGCACAAATGTAAAAAGTCTTAAGTATACCCTGTCACAGTTTCACCACAGAAATGCCTCAGTCTCTCCACCAACACAGTCTTGCTCTCACCAGGGTCTTGCTGTCACAAGCCTTGCTCATCTCAGATTTTATCACCTCAAGTCTTGCTGCTCCATGTGGAAAGCACTCTTTCACTTATTGTAGTCCCACAACTGTTGGTGATTTGTAAGACATTGTGCCTGCAGTTAAGTAGCTGGAGAACAGAGGCAGCTAACTAATGGCTAAAAAGAGAAGCCAAATTTTAGGCTAATATCACAAACTATGACTATTCTTAGGAGCCCTAGTGGCATAGCTTATAATATACTACTGAGCTGCTAACTGAAAGGTCCATGGCTGGAAATCTAATGGAGGGTCACTATGAGCCAGAAAAGCCACAATGGCAATGAATGAGTTTTATTGTCATTATTGGTGTCCCTGGATGTTACTAATGGCATGCTCAATTACAAACCTAAAAGATTAAAGTTTGGATTCACCCAGAAGTAACTCAGAAGAAAGACAGAATCCTGCTACTTCTTAAAATTCAGCCCCTGAAAAACGTAAGAAGTACAATCCCACTTTAATGCACGTGAGTTTACCATGAGTTGGAATTGGCTGGGCAGCAATTGGGTTTTGGTTGTTTTTTTATTTTATTTTATACCATTACTTTTTTTAAATTGTGAATTTTTTACAAAGGTTTACAGAAAAGTTGATTTTCATTCATTCATTTTTGCACAGTATAGTATTACTCTTATTTTTAAAGTAACTTGATATGAAAGAAGGAAAATAGACATCTAAGGTGTCGTACAATTCCTTAAATGCTACCATTTATTTAGCTAATAAATCAAGGACTGGTAAAGAAAGCCCTAATTTCAAGTATTTTAGTTGATTCAGGTGCTTTAAGCGTTTATCAGCCAAAAAAAAAAAGTTTATCAGCCAATTTAACCTAGGTTGATACAATCTGTCCACCTCAGGGCAAGCCAAGTCATTACTTGTTCAGGTTGTATCTTACACATGATGAACTGGAGGAGAGACATATTTCACTCCAAATCCTGCACACCTACCTGGGTTTACACTATTCCAGAGTATAAAGATCACCCCATACCAACAAATCACCCTAAAGCAGAACAAACATCAATGCTCCACCGGAACTAGCAGCAACCTCTATCTCAAACAGCTTTTTAAGTTCATGCACAAACTTTTCAGCCACAGTCAGGCTTCCCTTCTCCAGGCAAGACAGGCTTCTTCTCTGGGATCTACCTGAGTGATGAGACAACTGTGTTGCAGAGGCCATTCTTTGGAGAAGAGTAACCAAAACATTCAAGCAAGGCTCTCTTCTTTGTGGACTCACCTCGAAACTAAACTGTAAGGGATTCTCTGCCTTTTCTGCCTCCCTAGAAATTCGAGAAAGATCTTTACTTGTATTTTATTGACTATTCAAGAGAATTTGACTAGGCTTATCATAATAAACTGTAACATTAAGAAAAATAAAAATTTCAGCATAATTAATTTTGCTCATATTAAACTATAGCTACACCAAGATGCAGTTTTCCAAAGAGAACAAAGGAACACTAGTTTAAAATCAGCAAAAGTTTGCATCAGAGTTGTATTCACTCTCCATATGTATTCAATTTGCATGTTCAGCAAACAATTTGAGAAGCTGGACTCTACAAAGAAGAAGGTGGCAGCAGCATTGGAGGAAGATTCATCAATAACCTGTGTTATGCAGACATCAATATCTTACTTGCAGAAATTGAAGAAGGCTTGAAGCACTTACTGAAGAAGATCAAAGACTACAACCTTCAATATAGATTGCATCTCAACATCAGGAAAACAACAATCTTCACCACTTTAACACATAGGCAACATCTTGACAGATGGAGAAATCATTGAAGTTATCAAAGATTTCATCTTACTGATCCATAGTCAACATCCATGGTAAGAGCAGTCAAGAAATTGAAAGATGTATTGGGAAAAATCTGCTGTCATGGACCTCTGTCAGTTTTAAAGACTAAAGTACACCAGACTGAAGCCATAGTACTTTTGCTTCGTATGCACTGAAACCTGAGTGATGAATAAAGATGAACAAAGGAGATGCATGCTGTCAGAGGAGAATATTGAATATCCCATAGACAACCAATGGAACAACAACAACAACAAAAATCTGTCGGTGCTCCTTGGATGCAAGCATAATGGAACTTCACATACTTTGGACATGATGTCAGGAGGGGCCAGTCCTTGGGCATCATTTTTGGAAGGATAAATACACTTTTAGAATTCTGATAAATTTTATTTTACACATGAAAATGCATTTGAATAAGAAAGCAACTACTGGTTTTGTACACTCATTAAAGTGATCTAATTAGATAGATATCTGCCTAAGGTGTTTTGATCACTGACATTTATACTGCCACTAAAGTTGATAGATATGTATCCCTTTCATTAAAACAAGCTCTAATGTTGAGTTTAGTGCTCATATATGCTTAGCTCACTTTCTTTACCCATTTTTCAAACAATGCTCTCTTTTTTTCCTTCTTTTCTTCCTTATGGGATAAAATCTACCACTACAAAGTGAGGTAAATATGTATCATTGCAATAGAATTCATATATAGTGGCAATAAATGAATTTGACTTGGTACTCAACTCACTGGCCCTTAATTCTGGATATTACAGACAGTCTTTATTCCTCAAGGGATGGGGGTAGAAAGAAAATGGCCTGTTACCGTCCAAATTCATGGCTTGCCAACAAAACATTTTCATGTAACCATTTACAAACATGGAAATAAGACTGGTATAGGTTAGGGTTCTTGTTGTTATGTGCCATCAAGTCACATGAGACCCCTAGCAACCCTATGTACAGCAGCTCAGAATCCTGCCCTATCGTGAGCCATTCTCACCGATTCTGACAAACCAGCCTCCACTGTCCCAGTTACTGTATCAAACCATCTAATTCAGGGTCTTCCATGCCTGAACTATCCCTCCACCCTTCTGAGCATGATGTTCTCCAAGAACCGGTTCTTCCTGGCCATATGCCCAAAGTATGTGAGGCAGAGCTTCAAAATCCTTGCCTTCAAGGAGAAACCTGGTTTCACCCTAAGACTGACCTAGTTGTTTTCTTGGCAGTCCATGGTATGTTCAAGACTATTCTCCAGCACTACAACTCAAAGGCATCAATTCTTCTGTCATCCTTAGAAATTGTCCAGCTCTCTGATACATAGCAAATAACTGTGAAGATTATGAACTAGATTAGGTGCAACTTAGTCTCTAGACTGATATTATTGCTTTTAGTACTCTGGAGAGGTCCCCAACAGCAGATTTTCCCAATGCCATTTGTCTTTTGATTTCCTGACTGCTAGTACCAAGAGTGTTGCTTGAAAAGCCTAGTAATATATAATTGTTAACAACCTCAATCTCTTCTTCATCTATCATGGTGCTGCCAATTGGCCCAGTAGCAAGAATCTTTGTCTTCTTGACATGGAGCTTCAATCCATATTAAAGACTACAGTCTTTGACCTTCTGCAGCAAGAGCTTCCGGTTCTACTCACTTTCAGCAAGTAAGCTTGTGTCATCCGCATAACGTAAGTTGTTGCTGAGTCTTTCTTCAATCCTGATGCCACATTCCTCCTCATAAAGCCCTCCTCATAAATTCCCGAATGATCTGTATATATATTGAAAAGGCATGGAGACAGGATGGATCCCTGACACACTCATTTCCTGATTTTGAACCATGCAATGTTTCCTTGTTCTGTTTGGGGACTGCTTTCTGGCCCAAGTACAAATTTTGAATAAGTACAATCAAGTGTTCTTGGATTCCCACTTTCCTCAAAGTTAGCCACAACTGGTTGTGATCCACATAGTCAATGAAACATAGATCAACATTTCTCTGGTACTTTTCGCTTTCTGCTAAGATCCATCTGACATTGGTGATAATGTCTCTACTGTCCACAACCTCTTCTAAACTCAGCTTGCATTTCTTGTAGTTCTCTGTCAACGTACTGTCCCAGTTATTTCTGGATAGTCTTCAGGCAGATTTTGCTAGCATGTGATATTAGTGATATTGTTTGATAATGTCCATACTCTGTCAGATCACCTTTTCTGGGATAGAAAAAAATATGGTTATCTTTCAGTGAGTTGGCCGGAAGCTGTCCTCCAGATTTCTTGGCACAACCTGGTGAGCACATCCATGGAACCATCTGTTTGTTCAACTATGTAAATTCATATTGCATCAATTCCTGAGGCTTTACTTTTTGTCAACTCCTTCAGAGCAACCTTCATTACCATTGTCTTTTGATCAGATGTTGTTTCTTGAAATTCTTCTGTGTCAGCAAATTCTTTTTGGTACAATGACTATGTATACTCCTTTCATCTTCTTTTAATACTTCCTGAATCCTTCAATGTTCTGCTCATAGCATCTTTAAGCTTTGCAACTTGTGGCTTGAATTTGTTCTTTACTTCCTTTAGCTTACGAAATGCTGAGCGAGTCCAGCCTTTTGATTTTCTGACTCCAGCTCCTCATGCATTTCATTATAATACATTGTCTTATCTTCCCCAGCTGCCCTTGAAATCTTTTATTAATTTCCTGATCTTCTTTATTTCTTCCCTTTGCTTTGGCTTCTTGGCACTCTAGTGCAATATTCAGGGTCTCTTCTGACTTCATTTTAGTCTTTTGTCTTCCTTCTTTGTCTTCATGAATGATATTCTTTTTTATTATTATTATTAAATTTTATTAGTTTCAATGAACATTCACAGGGATTCTGGGCTTTCACTCCTTCATTGCCGTCCTCCCCAGTTTGTTCTTTTTCCCCGCCATCTGAATGTCTGTTTTAATTGTCCAATTGCTACAGTGCTTGTCAAAGTCAGTTCTGATTAATCTCCTTTGTCGGTGTGTCCTTTGCCATTCCCTATCACTCCTCCCTGAGAGAGACTTCACCCTGATTCATAAGGAAAAGGGGATGGCGTATTCTCTTAGCTACTTCCTGCTGAAAAGGGACACTGTGGGTTTCAGGGTGAAGATCTTCTCTCACTACTCTAAAGGGCCCCTTTGGCAGTAAGAAACACATAGATTATTATGGAGATTGATTTTGGAATTTAGATGCACTCTTATTGATTGTGCTTGGCTGTACATGTTCATATCCTTGAAGATGTATCATGGGGGTGTTGCAACCTAGAAGACACAAATTTGACTAACAAGTTATAAGTACATGAGTCAAAAATTATGGAAAAGTAAAAGAAAGGATTCTATCCTCCCATAGCTCATCTAGTCTTTGTTCATTAATGTTTACGGCTCAAACCTGTCCCTGAGTTGGTTTTTTAATCCAGTAGGAGGAGGGACTCAGATCAAATTTTTATTCATGTGGATATTATTTTATCTTCTTTAG
The DNA here is from genome assembly GCF_000299155.1 of Elephantulus edwardii. Taxonomy (NCBI): domain Eukaryota; kingdom Metazoa; phylum Chordata; class Mammalia; order Macroscelidea; family Macroscelididae; genus Elephantulus; species Elephantulus edwardii. The sequence goes on from NW_006399762.1 coordinate 8,842,323, forward strand.
CTTTGATTTGAATGTACTCAAGAGCAACGGTGTCTCTCTGGAGACTAAGGTGCACCTGATACAGGGCATGGTCTTTGCAATCACTTCTTATGCATCAGAGAGTTGGACAATGACTAGGGAGGATAGAAGGAGAATGGACGCCTTTGAGCTGTGGTGCTGGAGAAGAGTATTGAATGTACCATGGACTGCCAAGAAAAAAAAAACACAGATTCATCCTAGAGAGGGTTAAACCAGGCTACTCCTTGAAGGCAATGATTCTGGGCCTTCGTCTGACATACTTTGGACATGTTGTAAGGAAAGACAGGTCCTTGGAAAGGGACATCATGCTTGGTAGGGTGGAGGGACAGCACAGAAGGGGAAGACCCTCTATGAGGCAGATTGATTCAGTGACTGGGGTAATCAGGATGGGTGTGTCAGAGGCAATGCGATTGGCACAGGATAGAGCACAGTTTAGGGCTGTTGTACATAGGGTCGCTATGAGTCGCAAACGACTCGACGAAACTTAACAACAACAAACATGAGTCTCTTCCCCAATCAGCATCTGGCCGAGTTTTTACTGCTGATATGGATAGAGATCTTAATAACTATAGACACTTTATAGCTGGATTAAAATTCTTAGAAAGTAAAAGTCAAGTATTTTTCTGATCATTATATTATTCCCAGTGTTCCCGACTTTAGCTTCTCTGTTGGTAGTTAGAGAATGAGAAAGAGTTGCTGCTGCCAACTATGCACTTTAGAGGTGGAGTCAGGATTTAAATGAAGGTAATACCTAAAGGACAAATGAAGAAGAACTGATGCCTTTGAATCGTGATGTTGGAAGAGGGAATAATTCATGGACTGCCAAGTCTATCTTTAACCAAGTATTGCTAGCATACTCTTTAGAAACAAGGATGGTGAGATATTATCTCACATCATCTGGGTATGTTTTCCAGAGAGCCCAGTCCTTGGAGAAAGACATTATGTTTGGTAGAAGAACAGCAATAAAGAGCAAGATCCTCAGTACGGTGGGCATTCACAGTGGTTTCAACAATGGGCTCAAGCACAACAGTGATTATGAAGATGGCAGGATCTAGCACTCTTTATGGTAAGATACTGAAATGAACGGCTACACCTGGAGCATAAAGGTAAGTCTCTCCTGAGTCAGTGTCAGCTGGATGGATGCATGAGGACTCTGGAGCCTGAAAGGAGAGGCAAGTCTGGAACGCTAGTGCGTTTGTGGCTTTCTTTTTGCCCCAAGTGGTTGGCCCCAGAGCAGACTTGCTACATGAATTAGGGGTCTACGGACCACAGTTTACCAGCATTTGGGCATGCCAGAATGGTAAAATACTGATGTGTCAAATATGATAATGGTTACCCATGGTGGACAGTGTTTGATGGTGCTCCCTGGTTAAAACAAGCTTGGAAGCAGGAGTGGCATCCACTTCCGTAAATAGCTTGCCTCCGGAAACCCTATGAACCTGGAGAAAGGATGAAAGCCACAAAAGTGTCAAGGACTCACGCTCATAGGGTTGCTATGAATCACCTATGACTCGACGGCACTTAACATCAACAACAACAAGAAGGGTTCCCATAAGGATCACCTGACTCTATGGCACCTAACAACAGCAAACACCCAAAGAACCATATCCTGGAAATTGATAGATGGTAAAGCTAAACCCTCCTCCCTTAAGATTCATTTTATTACTTTAGAATATAACCTTTTATGAGTATTTAGCTAGGCTCCACTGTTTTACTTTTGTGTGCTGACAAAGCAAAAAGGAAAGGCTCTGAGATGTGAACAAACTTAGCATGCTTGAAAAAGAAAATAAAAACCCTAGAAAAGTGTAAGTAAATGAGGCAGTAGAAGAAAGCACAGACCAGCTCATACATAACTCTATAGGCTAAGTTTTCTCAACCTTGGCACTGTATTTTGGGTTGCATCAATGCATTCTTATAAATGGCTATCCTGTGCAGAGTAATAGCATCCTTAGTTTCTACCCAGTAGGTCCTTGCTAGTTGTGACAACTAAAAATTTCTGCAAACATTGTTCTATATCCTGTTAGTGGTGGTCATGGCAGTTACTCTTAAGTGCAAAGAAAACAAAAGTGCTCACAACAGGATTGATAAACAACATTATGATAAACAAACAAAAACTGAAATTGTCGATGATTTTTTCTACTTGGGTCAATCATCAATGCCCATCAAGAAATAAAATTATACATCAGTTCAAACAAACCTGCTGCTCAAAAAGAATTCTTTAGAGAACAAAACGAATCCCAGTTGATAACAACTGCTGGCAGCCAAGATAACAAATTTGTATCTTATTTAAAAAGTTTTAAGAAACTACTGGAATATTTTCTAAAATATGAGGTTTTGTGTTGGCTTTATGCAGAAAGACAAGAGTAGATGCAGGGAGGAAATGAGAAGGCTATGCAAAGCCACAGACGGTAGACTATAGAGCAGAAATGTTGTTGTTGTTAGATACCGTTGAGTCTAGCATGACTCATAGTGACCTTATGAACAACAGCTCTGAACCTTGATCTATCCTGTCCCATCCTCACAGTCTCTGATATACTTAATCCTGTTGTTGTAGTGACTGGGTAAATCCATCTGATTGAGGGTCTTCATTCTTCTTCCAGTTCTTCACCCTTAAAAGTATGATGTTCCTCTCCAAGGAATAATAGCCTCTCCTAGCAGTATACCCAAAGTATGTGAAGCTTTATTACTTACCTCCAAGAAACACTCTGGCTGCACCTTCTCCATGATATATCTGTATGTTCATTTGGAAATTCATAGGATATGCAGCACTCTTCTTCAATACCACAGTCCAAAGGCATCAATTCTTCTTCTGCCGTCCTTATTAATTTTTCAGCTCTCAGATGCATAGCAAGTAAATGAAAAGACTATGGCCTGAATAAGGCACACCTTAGTCCTCAAGTTGACATTATTACTTCTCAATAATTTGGAGAGGTCTGACTACATGTAAGTTCAATAATTTCCTGGTCTCCTGACTGCTAATACTAAGGTGATAGCACTGCCTCTTGCTTCCTGGGCCTCTTATTTAAAATAGTATCAGCCCAGAATACATCTTTTTTTCATGGGCCTTGTGTAGAATGCAAGCCTCAAAGAGCCAGTTGAGACAACAATGTGACCTTAATATCCACATCTAGAATATTACCCCACAGTGCCAGACATGGGTCTAGCCAGAACACTTCTATATCCATCCTGACCTCATCCTGTCACACCACTTCAGGCTTCAACTGAATCAAGTAACATGATATTTCTATGCTTTATTTACTATTAGAAATATAACACTTAACCTGTCAGGTTTTTTGTATAGGGGGACTGATTGGTATATTGCTAATTACTCTTTAAGTATCTATATTCTATCTTGTTTATCGTTATGCTTATTAGTACATCACTTATCTGTCAGTTTGCTGTACTACGGTAACTTGTGGTTGTTATGATGCTGAAAGCTATGCCACCAATGTGTCAAAAGCCATGCTGAACAGGTTTTAGTAGAGCCCCCAAATGAATACCATTCACTTCGTAAATAGCAGGCCTCTGAAAACTCTATAAACAAAAGAAGAACATATATAATTATAGCAGAAGAGGTAGAGCAATAGTGGTGCTGAAAAGTGCACGGTTTTGAATATGGTGGCCAAAAGGATTTATGTAGGAATTATGTGGAAGGTAGTAATAGGAAGAAAAGAATCTATTATGATGGCCATGTTCTTCACTGGAATCTTGAAGTCATTGGCAAAGACTCTAAACCTGAGAAGACAGTGTTATTTATTGATGGAGTAGTCTTGGAAGCAGAATTGTGAGTGCCGAGGTTAGAAATCAAGAACCATCTCCAGGTTAGACGTATCAAGCCAAGCATCTAATGTGTATTAAATATTCATTTGTAGTTAGATATATGGCACTGGATTGAAAGTTTAATTTTGTGAGTCAATTAAGGATGTTATCAAGAATGCCACTCATCCTAGTGGCAAGAAGCTGCAACTGCAAGTTCAGAGGTGCACAGTTCAAATCCACCAGATGCTCTGCTCAAGAAGGAGGAACAATGTCCTGTACCAGTCAGATCTGATTTGACGGTACACACAAAAAATAATGAAATAAAAAAAAATTAAAAAAAAGAATGCCACTCATGAAGAAAGTAAAAAATCACAGCGAAGGTAGAGGGGGAAGAAAAGACCAAGATGGATGTCAGCACAGACCCTAAATATTGCACTAGAACACTGAGAAGCCAAAGCAAAGGGAAGGAATCAGGACGTTGAGGAATGAAACAAAATATTTCAAATGGAAGATCATGAAGACAAAGCAAAGTATTATAATGAAATACGCAAAGAGCTGGAGTAGAAAAATAAAAAGGGACAAACTCACCTGGCATTTCTTAAGCTGAAAGAACTGAAGAACAAATTCAAGCCCTGAGTTAAAAACCTAAGGATGCTACGAGCAGAATATTGAATAATCCAGGAAACATTAGAAGAAGATGGAAAGAGGACACAGAGTCACTGTACCAAAAAGAATTGGCTGACACAGAAGAATTTCATGAAACAACCTATGATCAAGAGGCAGTGGTGATGAAGAAGAAAGTTCAGGCTGCTTTGAAGGAATTGGCAGAAAAGAAGGCCCCAGGAATTGATGATAATTAAATTGAATGAGCATGTATGTCTATTAAACAAAAGAGCCAGAGCTAGAACCATGGAGATTTCAGCATGTAGTACATGGCAGAGGAAGAAAACACTTACTGCTGTTGAGCTGGGACTAATTCACAGCTGACCATCCAGCAGGTTTTCCTCCTGCTGACTTTCTAATGAATTTGAATCTTAAAGAGTCACCACTTTTGAATTAGCAAGGCAACTTCCTACCAACTAGTCACCAGAACTAGTCTCCAGTAGAGGAGGAGAGGTCTAGGAAAGGATGAGAAGATAGTATAGTGCTAAGAGGCGATCCGGCTCACATACCACTTGTGTTTTCCATAATATATCTAGTCCAATATTTGTCCCAAAGTAAGTTTAAGAAATATTCCTTGAGAATCAGTAAGATCCTGTAGCACCTGAAAAGATGGGATAATAGTGAGTGTAGATCAATGGTGATTGATTTTCTAAAACACAATGTGTGGGAATGATGAAATAAAAAACTATGTGCATCAGGGAAGTGTGAAATACAATTTACAAGAGCGAAACAATGTATATGAAATCAGTATATAAAACATATAAAATAAAAATAAATTTTAAAAGGCCACAGAAAGAGAAATATATCTTTAATTGAGATGAATGTTAATAATAATGATTTTTTTGAATGTCCATAATATTTAACTGCCTTGGAACTGATTGTAGGAAAAACTCAGAGGTAATTACCCACACATTTATTGCTTTAGGTGAGCACATGAAAAAACAAAGGGGGCAAGACTTGTTTTATTCTGTGCCAACTTTTTACTATAATAGCAACCATCACTCTTGTTTTAATTCATCCCCAAGCCCACAAAGGGATAACATTCGAAACCTATTTAGCAAATTCTTTGGAACTTTCAGCAAACTTCCAAAACTAAATTTAGAACTCAGCCTCTCTGATTGGTCAATGGGATGAAATGAACAGAGAGTGATGATTTGAGGAAAACGTTTTCCCCTGATATCTTGATCTAGTAACAGAAAGCATATTTTGATGATTCTCCAATCCTGGGAAAAAAGATATTCATTGTGGTATTTTCCATAAAAATAATACACTCAATGTTACCAACAATTTTATAGCCAATGCATTTTGGCTTTACTAATTGATAAATAAACACATACTAAAATCCTATAAGAAAAACAAACAATATAAATAAAAATGGCAGTTGTTTTTCATGGTAAAATTGATACCCAGAAGAAATTATTTTTTAAATTATTTTTTTGATAAAATTTTCGTTTTAGAATGGTTTACTTATAAAGTTCATATGTACTGTTTTTCACACTGTATCTTTTCCATTGCCTTCACCCTCCTCTTCCTCCACCCATCAAATAGTATGACCCAAAATTAATGCCATGCACACCCTTCCTCTCCCATCCTCAACCCTCTGCTCCCGCCCTTCCCACTTTGGATCCTCATGCACATTGTACAATAATGGTCTTAGATAGTATTTGTCTTTATGAGACTGAGTTCACTTAGCATAATGCTCTCCAGTCCTTCCCAAGTCAGGTAGTGATTTATAAAATCATTGCTCCTGCATGCTGTGTAGTATTCTATCATGTGAATGTACCCCTAATTTCTCAATCCATTTGATCATTGTTGGACATCTGGGCTGTTTTCATGTTCTTGTGATGGTGAATAATGCTGCTATTCACATTAGTGTACAAGTCTCCATTTGTGCCTCAGTTCTCATTTTTGTTGAGTTCATTCCAAGGAGTGAAATAGCTGGGCCATATGGAATTTCTAAGTTCAGCTTTCTGAAGAAATGCCAAACTGCCTTCCAGAGTGGTTGTACCATTTCACAAACCCATTAACAATGTATAAGGGTTTCTGTCTCACCACATCCTCTCCAATATTTATTACTTGCTGCCCTGCTAAACTTTGCCACTGCTACTGGGGTAAGATGATATACTGACTTTGATTTGCATCTCTCTTATAGCCAATGATTTTGAGCATTTCTTCATGTGTCTGTTGGCCATCCAAATGGCTTTCTCTGTGAAAAGTCTTTCCATGTCTTTTGCCCATTTTGTAATTGCATTATCAGTCTTTCTCTTCTGGAGACCCTGTAGGATTCTGTAAACTTTGGATATGAGACTCTTGCCTGAAATGATACTGCTAAATGTTTATAGAGAAACATATTTTAAATAAAAAAGGAAAATTTATTGACCAAGAACACAAGAGCATTAGTAGTTGAGGAGCATGCTAAGGTTTGTTGTTGTTGTTGTTGTTGTTGTTGTTGTTGATTATCGTCGAGTTGAGCACGACTCATAGAGACCCTGTGAACAAAAGGCCTAATGCCTCTTTATAACTATCATCATTTATCAAAGTTCATAGAGTTTCCAGAGTCATGTTGTTTAGGACGTGGATGCCACTCCTGCTTCCAAATGCTAAGGTTTACCTCTCAAAAACTCTAGGTTGAGCAACCAGAGGGAAAAGTTAACCAAATCACCTTGTTGCTAGAAGGAATATAGTGACTTATTCCATCATGCTCTGAGAGAGTTGAAGACTGGAAGAGGCTGTGCAAAGAATATTCAAGTTTTTCTCTTCTCATACAACTGTAGACAAGTTGTACAGCAGAGTTATTCAGGATTCCCAACCTACCTGTTGTAAATGGAAACAGATTCTGAAATTGTATTTCAAGTCACGGTATTTTCAGTTGCTTCATATGAAACTGAAAGTTGGACAATGAATAAGGAATATAAAAGAATTAAATTTGAACTGTGGTGTAGGCAAAGAGTGCTGAATATGTCCTGGACTGTCAAAAGAACAAACAAATTTGTCTTGCAACACGTTTGTTATTAGAGGTAAAGATTCTAACACTTCTTATACACTTAGCACTTTGTGAGAAGGCACCAACCCTTGAGAGGGCAAAAAGACATTAAGCTTATAAAAGTAGATGAAGACCCTCAAAAAGATGGTTTAACACAATGCCTGCAATGACGGGTGTAAGCATGGCAGAGACTGTGAAGATGGCACAGGACAGAGCAAAGTTTCAACCTGTTGTTCATAGAATTTCTGAGTCAGAGGCAACCTGACAGCACCTGACAACTTTTGAATCTTTCTCCTCCATTCCCTACCTGACTCTTACCTGCAACAAGGTGCTAAGAGCTAAACAAAATTACTTAAAACTAAGATCTTTTTGTTTATACCCTCAACCCTCCCATGCAAGGAAGAAATATTAAATAAAAGTATTCTTTACTGGATCTATCAAATTTTGTGGCTAAATCAGAGAATTTAATGTAACACAGTATGTCTCAAAATATTTGAGAATATAAGAGCGTGAGAGTGAGAGTGAGAATGGTTGCATAACTCAAATAATGTAACCAAGGTCATTGAATTGTACATTTAGAAGTTGCTGGATTGGTATATATTCTGCTGTGTGCATTATCAAAAGCAATGATAAAATAAATGATACAAAAATTAAGAATAAATTTTACTTGTACTATATTGATGCTCATTATTTACCCTTATAACAAACCGATACTCTGATGTAAGTAAACGTTTGTATGAATGGGCAATATAGAATAAAAGAAATATAACCCACCACAATATTTTTGATGTGAAAAAAGTGGAAACAATGCCCACCATGCAAGAATACTCAGTAAATACAAACTGCCTTGAAAAATAAAAATTAAACATGAGAAAATTGTCAAGGAATTAACAAGGCTAAAAATAGTTATGCGTGGCTTACCAAAAGTCAGAAGATCAACAAGCAGCTCTTTTATCTGACTGGAGAATTAGTTCATCCCTGTATTGTGTTCTCTAAGTGACGGAAGATTTTGGCAAGAAAAGTGGCATCAAATTCCTGGCTTTTCCCACCAGTCCCTGATGAGATTGAGCAGCCATGGATTCCAAGACAGGCTTTGATCGGTTAGCTTTGAAATCTGAACAAGTCCTTGCTCTGTGTTAAGGTCCTCTTTCTCTGTCTACAAAATGGGACGAATAAACAACAATGGCTTGTGAAAATAAACGGTACGCTTTGTTGTTCATAGTCTTCGAGTGGAACCTCCTCATAGCTGTACATTTTCTCCAGTGTAAAGTCTCTAAGGATGTAGTTTCTAATGGAAGAAGATTGCTTGTCTTTCTCCTGAGCGGCAGTGAGGGATTGGAGATGGTAGTGGCTGATTTTGAGATGGTAGTGTAACTCCTCACCCACTAGCCAACCAGAGAGCTCTCTAAAAAGGCATTAGTGGACTTAAAAAAATATGAAACAATTTAAAGATGCAAGTTATTTTATTGTATAGTAAAAGGACTCCTTCTTTGTTCCCACCACTGGGCCAATTGGCAGCACCATGATAGTTGGAAAAGAGATTGAGATTGTTAATAATTTCAACTTGTTTGGGTCCACAATCAGTAATCTTGGCACTAGCAGTTAGGAAATCAAAAGACAAATTGTACTGGGGAAATCTGTTTCCAGACTGCTACAGAGTAATGATATCAGTCTAGAGACTAAGGTGTCCTGATCCAGGACATGGTCTTTACAATGACTTGTTATGCTTCAGAGAGCTGAAAATGACCAAGGATGACAAAAGCATTGATGCCTTTGAGTTGTGGTGCTAGAGAAGACCATTGAACATACCATGGATCACCAAGAGAACAAACAGCTCTGTCTTGGATAAGGTGAAACCAACTTGTTCCTTGGAGGCTAAGAAGCTCTGTCTCACATACTTGGGGAGTGTGGCCAAAAGGGACCAGTCCTTAAAGAAGGACATCATGTTTGGAAGGGTGGAGGGACAGCATAGGAGAGGGAGACACTGGGTGAGATGGCTTGACATAGTAACTGGGTAAATGAGGGTAGGAGTGTTGGAAGCAGTGAGATTGGCTCAGGATAGGGCAGAGTTCAGAGCTATTATTCATTGGGTCACTATGAATTGCAGGCAACTTGACTGCACATAACAACAACAATAAGAGGAGTCAGGATAGAGAAGTTCTAGGATTTCTTTAAGTTCTGATTAAAGCAGCTACCATGTATTCCCACAACAATCTGCCAATTCTTCTACTGTGGTGGCTTGTGATTTAGTACAAACCTGGAAATGATGCTGTCAGATACCAGCATGGTCACACATGGTAAGGAAGTTTCAGTAGAGTTCTCAGACTAGGACAAACTAGGAAGAAAATGCTGGCAATTTACTTCCAAAAACTAAACCACAAAAACTCTATGGATCACAACAGAATGATGTCTCATATAATGCTGGAAGATGAGGCCCCTAGATTAGAAGATGTTCAGAATACGATGAACTCAAGTACATCAATGATCATAAATATGGCGGATGGCTGGATATTTGTTTTGTTGGAGATGAGGCTGTCATGAATAGGAGCCAACTTGATACCAAATAAAAACTACCTCTGTGTATTTCATTTAATATATAAGCACAGTATTCAATAATAACTTTTCTATACCCCTACTTCCATACTTACAGATTAGTAAAATGAAGTCCAGAAGGAGGAAATGACTTTTTAATCACAATTTTGGTCATTGAAGAAGCTGGGATTTGAACCTAGATGGGATTCCCAAGCAAACACTCTTACATTCTAGGTCATACAACTTCAAGTCTAGGGACATATGAAATGAGGGCTAAAACTAGGATTGCAAGGCTTGGGGTCAATTATTACTTCTCTTCAGTAACTTTCAAGAGCCCTTCTAAGTGTGAGATATCCACGAGGTTCCTGCCAGAAAAGATTCTCTGGCCCCTAGCAAGCTTCCTTCGTGCTAGTGCTCTCTTATAAAGATGAAAGCTTGGTAAACATTGCTGATAAAAGGACCAAGTAAAAGTGGATTTATTCAGAAAGGATTTTTAATTTTGGCAAAATATAAATAATTATAAAGATAATTAAGCTGCAATTATTTGAACGTGTGTGTTTTTCTTTAATATGAGGAAACAGATAAATTTCTCTATGTTCTTGTTCTCCGTTTGCTCTCTGCACCTGTTAGAACTGTTTATAATTGACTCTTCTGGTTTTCCTCCTGTTTTTATGGTTGGGGTTTTTTGTTTGTTTGTTTTTTGTTTTTTGTTGGTTGTTTTGTTTTTTTTTTCAGTTTTCTTAATGGATTTTTCTGTCAATTCCTAGGCTTTGAGTAAGGATGTTACCTAAGACTGGTGTCCTAGTCCTTCCTCAAAATTGGTTTCCTTCCCAGTTTTTTCTCAAAATTGGTTTCCATGAGATAGTTTCTATGTATTCTTTCAATATCATTCCATCTCCAATTTATGCCTGTTTTCAATTTGGATTCCATCAATTTCTATCACCCAAAGCCTAAAATCTATGGCATAATCTTTAATGTTTCCATAATTATCCAGATAACAATTCCTGGTGATGTTTCTTTAGTCATGTTTCCAGATTTTATGCCTTCCTTTTTATTTTTTTAACACCTGTTTATTGAATTCCAGGCCCTCAATGGAACCTATCTGGGTAAGGCCCCGGCTCCCCTCCTGTTATCACTCTATTCCTCCTGCATATGGTTACCAGATTGGTGTCTTCAAGTGGCTTCAAGTCAATTCTGACTGAAATCAAACCATGCACAAGAGAATAAAACACTGTTGGACCAACATCATCCTCACAATCATTGTGAGATTCAAGTCCATGATGAGCATCTTCCATTTTCACACCAACTCTCTGCTTTTCCTGGGAGGTAATTCTCCAGGAACTGCACCCTCCTAACAATACGCCCAAAGTACATGGCATGAACTTTTGTCATCTTCATTTCTATAATCTATTACTGCTGTACTTTTTCCAAGACTGATCAGTTCACTTTTCTGACAAGCCACGGTAAATTCAATTCAGTTCTTTGCCAACACTACAGTTCAGCGGCATCTTCGCCAGCTTAAAAAATCCTCAAACACTTTTTTCTCCTTTATCATTCTTATTCTTGACATCTGAAGGCAGCTTTGCTTTATCTATAAAATGAAATTGAAATCATTTCTTGCAGTCAGACCCTTGTAAAATGTAGATTTAAGCAAACTGTCTAAAAACATTTTCCTTTTTTAAAGCTAACCTTTTTGCTGTTGTTGTTATTGTTGTTAGATGCCATTGAGTCAAGCACAACTACTAGTAACCCTATGAATGAAAGAGCTGAACTCTGTTTTATCCTGCACCAATCCTCATACTCCTGACACACAGAGCCCATTGCAGCAGTCACTGTGTCAGTCCACCTGGTTGAAGGTCTTCCTCTCCTTCACTGATCCTCCACTCTTCCCAGCATCATGTCCAAAGAACAGCACCTCCTAGCAACATGTCCAAAGTATGTGAGGTAAAGCCTCATCATTCTTCTCTCCAGAGAGCACTCTGGCTGCATCCTCTCCAAGATATATCTGTTCATTCTCTTGGCCCTCCATGGGATGTTCAGTGCTCTTTCCCAACACCACAGCTCAAAGGTGTCAATTCTTTGTCTGTCATTCTATTCATTGTCCACGTCTTGGATGCATAGCTGGTAATCAGAAAGACTATGGCCTGAATCAGATGCACCTTAGTCCTCAAACTGACATCATTACTTCTCAATAATTTGATTTTGTCAGTGCATTGTATCTCCTTATTTCCTGACTGCTCCTACCAAGGATGTTATTGTATATTCAAGCAAGGTAAAGCTGTTGTTAGTGTCAATCTCCTTTCCATCCACCATGACACTGCCTATTGGTCCAGTGGTAAGAATTTTTGTTTTCCTGATATTGAGATGCAATCCATACTAAAGACTGCATTCCCTGATCTTCTGCAAAAAGTGCTTCAATCCCTCCTCACTTTGCAAGGTTGTATCATCTGCCTAACACAGGCTATAATTGAGTCTGTCTGCAACCCTGATGCTACACACCTTCTTATAGACTCCAGCTTCTTGGATAATTTGCATAGAATACAGACTGAATAAGTATGGAGAGAGAATAAAACACTGATGCACTCCCTTCCCAATTCCAAACCATGCAGTGCTCCCCTGCTCTGTTTGCACAACAGCCTCCTGATCTAACCATAGGTTCCACATGAGCATAATCAAGGACTCTGGGATTCCCATTCTTCTCAATGTCAGCCACAACTTGTCATGATCCACACAAACACCTTAGCATAGGCAATAAAGCACAAATAGACATTCTTCTGGTATT
>NW_006399762.1:8855729-8866854 GCF_000299155.1 Elephantulus edwardii
TCTGTTTAGCTCTTTCACTTCTACGTGTTTCCCTTTAGATTTGGCTTACTCTAAAGATTCCAATGCCATCTTTAGAGTCTCTTCTGACATCCATTCTGATTTTTTCTTTCTCCTCTGTTTTTTTAATGACCTTTTTCTTTCTTCATGAATGATATCCTTGATATCATCCCACAACTCATCTGGTCTTCTATCACTGGTGTTCAAAGCATCAAACCTATTCTTAAGATGATCATGAAATTTAGATGAAATTCATTCAAGATCATACCTTGGTTCCTGTGGACTTATTTGCATTTTCTTCAGCCTCAGATGGTTATTTACAACATGTTTTGCACATGTTGACCAAAATATCACAAAAATATCTTCTGTCATCTACCTTCGCATCCTATTCTTTCACTTAAAAACAGACCAATATTAGCTTTCTTCTCCTAAAACCATTCCCTGGGTTATGTACATTCTTGATAAAATAGACCAATGAAACCCATCCTATTCATCTAGAGCAATCATTTTTCTCCAGTGCACTCCCATCGTCTAAACACCGTTGTGAGTCATTCTATCACTTATTTTCATTGTCATCAGACTAATGATATGTGGATATGTAAACTCTGTGTCGTTCTTTTTCTGAGGACAGAAGCCATCTGATGTGACAACAAGAGAAGAACTCTAGAGCTAGATTGTCTGAGTTCAATCATGGCTCTCCCACTTAGTATCTGTATGACCTTTGGCAATGTACTTTATGATATCTCAAGTTTCTTCACTTGATGATATGAGAGTGTATACAGAAAACCCCAAGGAGTCCACAAAAAAAGTATTAGAGCTAGTAGACAAATTTAGAAGAGTGGCAGGATACAAGATCAAGAAACAACAGTCAGTGGGATTCCTATACAGTAACAAAACAAAACAAAAACACACAAAAAAAACACAGATAAGGAAACCAAGAAAGCAAAATAATATGCAATAAATAGCCAGTCACAAATTTAAATACTTAGGAATAAATCTAACTGGAGACATAAAAGACTTTTACAAAGAAAACTAAAAAACACTTCTGTGAGAAAGAGTAAATGACCTAAATAAAAGGGAAAATGTCCCTGTTCAGGAGTAGGAAGACTTAATACAGTGAAAATGATAATCTTACCAAAAACAATCTACATGTTTAACACAATCCCAATGCAGATACTAAATTCATTTTTCAAAGACCTAGAAAGGGCACTGACAAGTTTGTTTGGAGAGGAAAGAGAGAGACCTCAAAAAAGCAAAGCACTTCTGAAAAACAAGAATGATGTGAAAGGCATAACACTCCCTGATTGCAAAATCTACTATACAGCTATAATAACCAAAACAGCATGGTACTGGTACAATGACAGGCACAGAAACTACTGGAACAGAATCGAGAACCCAGAAATGAACCCATCTACTTATGATCAACTATTAATCAATTAGGAAACAAAACTTATCATGATGTTACTTACTAGTCGAGTGGTGAGGATTTTTTTCTATCCTCTCCTGGTTGTGTATTTATGGTTGTGTTTTTCAACCTCTGTGTACCATGGGTTAGATCTACTCAACTTGATTCCAGTTTGTCTCTTATGATCTTGATTGTTTGGGGCTATACCACGAGGTCTCTGGTTCACCATGAGTTGATTTTTGTGTATGGTGAGAGGATTGGATCCTGCTTTAGTTTTCTGTAGGTAGTAGTCCAATTCTACCATCACCATTCATTGAAGAGGTTGTAGTTTCCCATTTCATAGGTTTTTTTTTTACATCTCAACATAAAACAAAAACAAAAATCTGAACTAGTGGACTAATAGGCAACATTATGATAGATGGAGAAAAGACAGAAATTGTCAATGATTTCATCTTACTTTGATCCACAGCCACAACCTTGGAAACAACAGATAGAAAATTAAAAGGATGGTTACATTGAGTAAATCTGCTGTCAAAGACCTCTCTAAAATGCTGAAGAGCAATGATGTCAGTTTAAAGACTGAGGTATGCCTGATCCAAACCACGGTCTTATAAATTGAAAGTTAGACAATTAAAAAAGGACATCAGAAAAATAATTGGTTAATTTGAGATGTGGTGCTGGAAGAAGAGTACTAAATAATCTATGCACTGCTGAAAAAACAAATATGTCTTGAAAAGGGTGTAGCCAGGGTACTCCTTATAGGAAAGAATAGTGAAGCTCTGCCTCGCATACTTTGGGCGTGTTGTCAGAAGAGGTCCAGTTCTTGGAAAAGGACACTATGTTTGGAAAAGTAGATTGTTAGCAAAGGAGTGGTAGACCCTCAATGAGTAACTGTGACAGTGGGCTCAAATGTGGCAGAGATAATCAGAATAGCACAAAATAGAACAGGGTTCAAGATTTGTCCTTCATGATGTTGCTATGAGTTGTAGTCAACTCGATAGCATCTAACCACAACAAATGAAGGACAAATAAAAATATTCCAGGATTCTAGGTTCGTACTCTGACAACTTCTGATCTGTATAACTTTGGGCAACTTCCCAATATTGATGAACAACATATTTTGAATGAATCAATGAAATAGTATTAATAATTTTGAGAACATTAATCTATTCTCCAAAATTATACAGGATAAACTAACCAGTTGCTTTGGGGAAGGGAACATGTAGTAATATAATTTATTTCAAAACTGTATATGTATTTTTTTTCCCTTCAAAGGAAAGAATTTTATGCCACCTAGACTTGCTTTGGTTCCTGTCTTCTCTACCTGTAGAGACTGCTTTCAGAGGCAGAAAGGCCAGTGGCATACTTATTTTCAGTCAAGGCTTTGACTAGAATAGAAATGCCCATTTTTGGCTAAACATCTTTTCACATTTTAGATACACGCATTCCCTAGATGGCAATGATGAGTCTCAAAAAAAGGGTGTTTTGTTTTACAAATTGTGTTCAGTTTGGAAAAAGGCTCTAGGACTTTCCCCATGAATAATCACCATCAAATTAAAAAAAAAAAAAGAGGGAGAGGGAGAGAGAGAGAGAAAGTTAATAAAGCAGTAAAACCACTGCTGAATAATGAAGACATTTAAGGCACATCTGTGGGCAAACTGTCAGCCTGTTTTTCATTTGTCTCTACGTTTTAGACAAGCACAGACTAAGTACTAGAAACTCCCCACTTATTTAAATATTTCTTTTTAAAGTGAAACAAAAATGCAGCCTTATAATATTACACAGTAAACATTATGGGAGAAGAAGAGCATGAGTCATTGGTAGCACTAAGGGAGTGTGAAGGGATTTGAGAGGATCAAAGGCTGTGCGGGCAAAAGGTGGCTGCAGGCGGAGATATGGACCGTGCAGGGCAGGAACTGTGGCCTCTCAGCTTGTGTCAGAGCTATAATTTTTCTGGCTGCCTTCTCTTTCAATTCTTCACTAAGCCCAGAGCCATGCAATCTTAATGGAGAAGAATGTATTGGCGAGGTCTGGGGAAGATGCACATTCACTGATTCTCCCCCAAGCTCAACAAGATGCTACTTCACATTGGCTTATGATCTCATTTTCGTGACCTTTGGAAGCCTATATTAATTCCTAAAAGGCTATGCCAAGAGTTCTTGCACAGTCACACATGCAAATTATGAAGTTACAACAGATTTGCTATATGGTAGAAAGGTGATAAGTGTGATTGTGCCCACAATTATGAATAATTTTTAGTTATCATAAAAAGCCTTCATTTGGAGAAAGGTTTCACCCTCTTGTCTACCTTTGCCTTGAATAAAATTTATAATATATCCACCATTTATTTCTGATAATCCTAAAACTGTCCCAAGAAGAAATTTGTTTCATTTTTATCTGAATCCACATCATAAAATGAATCAACAAATATTTTGGCTGCAAATGATGTTTTCAGATTCTTTTAAGAGTTAAAAAATATTGTCTTCTTATCACTGATGTTAGTTATGTTAAGGGAGCTATAGTTTCCTTTCTCTGTACGTTTCTTCTCATGTGTCACGGAAGAGTGTATATAAAGACATGCATATATGCTCTGCAGGTTTCGGGCTGGAATTCTGGCTTTGTATTACCACTTTCCATCTGTATAGCTTTGGGCAAATTACTTGACTTCTTTCATCTTTTATTTCTCCTTCATAAAATGGAGATAATAATTCTTTCCAGGATTGTTATCCTGTAAAGAATAAAGTTTTTTAAAGCACATGGAACAAGTCCTAAAACACAAGGCACTTGATAAGGAATATACACAGGCAACTTCCAATTTTTAAGAGACCTACACAATTGTACTTCATTTTCACAAAAGGCATATATTAGTACTTGTGTCCCAAAGAAATCTTGATATTTTCTTATTACGAAAAGTGAAACAAGCATTCAATATTGTTTTACATCAAGCTTTTAGGGAGTTCTGCTGGCTTAGGCCATGGAGAGCTGTTCTGCTAAGTCAAAGGGGTACCACTCTGGCAATTCAGATCCACAGAGACTCCTTGGGAGAAAAATGGACAATATGCTTCCATGTGAGCATAAGGCATTGCATTTGTGAAATTTACAACTTCAGAAACTCAATGGAGGGTCCCATGAGTAGGCTCAGACTCTATGAAAATGAGGAGGCTAAAGAAGCAGTGTGTACCTCAAGCAGCAAGAGTGGCTTCCATAAGGCCCCTTCTTGGGAAATACATACTGCACCTCAGCGTTCAGCTACCATAGCTTTGAGCCATCAGTGAACAAGATATGTCAGTGCTAATTTATGTATTATGTAGTGTGATTTTTTAGGTTGTGTTTTGGATTTGAGAACATTAAAAAATTTTCCATATACATTAATGAGAATATTTCATTTGCTCTACCGCCATTTTGATTTAAGGAAAGTTTCATAAAAAAGCTGTACTCTCTGGCAGCAGGAGAAACCTGTATTTGTAAAATTACTGAAATATAGCAAAAAAATTGCTGATCTGTACCTGTAATAATTGCGAATTTGCTAAATATGTAATACTAGAAAGATAAGTGCCAGCCATCCAATGTGATCAATGAAAATACCAACAATAATATTTGAAATATTAAGAATTATATCCATAAATTTGTTTTACATTATGTTGATGCATGTTCACTAATTTCTTGCTACACTGGAATGAAATTTGACAATTTTACATACAAATCAGTGTTATTTGTGAATACGCATTAAGAGTAACTGAGGAGGCAAAATAGATGAATGGATAAAGAAACCATGCTATAAACACACAATGGAGCACTATGTAACATTAAAGAACAATACAGAATTTGTAAAATACTGCATAATGTGAATGGAATCTAGAGAACATTGTGCTGAATGAAATTAAGTCAATCACAAGAGGACAAATAGTGTATAAGATCACTATAATAAAACTGTAAAGCATTTTTACACTCAAAAAGAATAATTTTTGGTTCATTACCAGAAATTAGAAAGGAAGGGAAGGGAAGAAAAGGAAAGTGGAAGTTAGTAAATAAATAATAGACATATATTATAATTAAGATAAAATCAATATTCAGTAAGGAGATGATCAGCACAAAACAATACCACTAAAAGGAAAACACAGAAAGATACATAAAAATTACACAGCAGATAGATACGCAGACAGGAAAGATAGAAAGATAAAGTCAGGTGAAAAAAATATATTCATAACCATATATAAATTTTGCACATGACATTTTTACATTCATATTAGCTATAAATACATATTGTTTCCAGTAAGGGACAACACTACTTAAGCTTCTTATTCACAAACAAAAACTGTGAGGAAATGAATTATTGGTTCTGGGACCTTAGGACTGTAGTCAGGGGGACATCAAGGGAAAATGGTACAGCATAGTCTATAGAGACAATGTTCTACATTCTACTGTGATAAGTATAAGTGTAACCATCTAAGGTACAACAAGCATTGTTCTCTCCAATTTTAGAGCAAGAAAGGAGAAGAAAAGTAAAGATATATAAAAACAAGTATTCCAAAAGACAAGTAGATGATGCAAATTTCAATTTCATGTCTCTGAGATCAAGACTGCCTGGTGCTCAAATACCACCGATTTCCACTTTCAAAGGGATCACAGTAGAAGATCCTGGAAAAAGTGAGTAAAATATGTGGAACAAAAATGAGAAATACAAAAAGACAAAGAAATAATCCTTTAAACAGAACAGTGGAACACGGATTTCTCTTTTTCAAGAAATAATACTTTTTTTTATCAAACAAACTGTAGTATGGTCCTCTACTACTAATGCTCTTGTGTTCTTGGGCAATAAATTTTCCCTTGTTTTAAAATATGTTTCTCTAAACATTTGGCATTATTTATTGCTAAAAATAATTTTATTATTAAAAATAAGTTTAATACGCCAGGCCATAATGTCAGTAAAATCTTTCCTCTATCTGTTTCCACTCAAAAAACTTCACTGTTTAAGAAAAGTTATATTTCTTGACTTATATTTACAACAGCATCAAGACTTGAACCACTCCATACTTAGTTTGGGTAGGAATTAATCAGGTTTAATAGTATCTGGTTAATGTTCTTTAGAACGGAAAAGAGTGCTACTTTAATTCATTGATTTTTGGACACATTATCAGAAAAGACTGTTACAAAAGCAATCATGGCTGGTTAAGTTGTTGTTAAGTGCCATCAAGTTGAGTACGACTCACAGCAACTCCATCAACAACAGATTCAAACCATGTTCTATAACTATCATCATTTCTCTAATGTTCATAGAGTTTTCAAAGGCGTATTTGTTTAGGAAGTAGATGCCAATCCTGCTTCCAAGCCTGTCTTAATCTGGGAGCTCTACCAAACACTGTCCACCATACATAACCATTATGACATTTGACACACCAGTGGCACAGCGTTCAGCATCACATTAACCCCAAGTTATCAAAGTACAGCAAACTGACAGACCAGTGTTGTACCACTTAGAAGAATGTTCTTCCCAAACACAATTAACTGCAGGTCTGAGGGCCACAGGCCCAAATGACTTCTAAATACAAAGGACCTCCCACCAGGTCCTGATTTACTTAAACAAGAGGCTTCCAGCCCACAGCTGATTGTTAGCTAAATCCAGTCAATCCAGGTGACATCAGCTCACATGAGTGTGAATGAAATAAAAACAACCAGTTTTCACCCAACTTTCAACTAAAACAGAGAACCTACCCTCCAAAATCCAACTGTTTAATACACAAGCCTCTAAACTGAATTGTTTGGTAGAAGGTTGGGGGGGGAAAAAAACCCAAAAAAACCCTCTCAATGATCATACTCAGTAATAAACTCAAACATATCAACAATCTTGAAGATGGTATAGAACAGGACAGGGTTTTGTAGTTTTTTGGTTTTTGTTTTTTTTTAATATATAGACAAAGTAACCAAAATTGGTTGACATGATGACATCTTTCTTGTTTTATTTTCTATTGATTTACTTACAAAGTTCATATATATAGTGTTTCACACTTTTCTTCATTCACATTGTGTTTCATACAACGATTCCATGCATTGTGTTTAATAGACTTAATCACCAGTGGACCTTGCGCATCATTACTCTGTCTTCTCAGGTCCCTGCCGGATCCTTCGCATTTCCTTCACCCCTTCCCTCCACCCACTAAACTGTGCAACCCTGTGGTTTCACACCTACCCATCCTTACCTCTCTGCTTCCACTCCTTCCCCCTTCCCCCCTTAGGTCACCATACATGTTTTTTTGTTTGCTTTTTGTTATTATTTTTAACAAAAGTTTACAGAAAACTTGGATTTCCATTCATTCATTGTTGCACAATTTCCTCCTCCCCCCAGTCCATTTTGCTATATACCTCTTATTCTGGACTACTGTCATGCAAATAATACTTAATCACATATTTCTTTTAGACCATTCTTTCCCTCATCTATTTAAAAGCAGTATTCATGATTTATTCCCTCTTTTTTCCTTCTATTTTTACATCAGTTGTCTTATGCAGTATTTGTCCTTATGAGATTGAGTTCGTTCAATCAGTATACTACTCTCTAGTCTCTCCCAAATTATGTAGTATTTTTCAAAATTGTTGCTACTGAGTGCACAGTATTCCACTGTGTGAATATACCATAATTTCTCAATGTGTTCAGGAAATTATGTAAATTATTATTTTCAGAACTATATTGTTGAAAAAGAATTTAAAAATATGATGTGAAAACATATTATGATTCATTTTAATGGAATGCTGTGTTGTTCAATCTTATTTAAGCACACTGGTATGGACAGAATTATGTCGCTCAATAATATATGTTATAAATTTTAATCTCTATACTTATTTTTGTGGGAGAAGGATGGGCAATCTCCTCTCATGTAATTAAAAGTCTCAGAAGACCTTCTGGAGGGTCAGCAATGGGTCGGTTCCAACTTGACGGTACACAACAATACTTATGCTTATAATTCCATTTGGAAATGGTTTGCTATTGCTGTTCTAATGAGATAGGATTAGTCTAGGCTGTATTATAAATCAATCATTAGAGATATAAAAGTAATTAAGCAAGTAAGCAAAGCAAAGATGAGGCAAGATTGTTAAACTATATAAGGCTCTCCCAGATGCTGAGGGTCAAAAGAGTCAAAGACTTTTACCTAGGACCAACAAGAAAGCTTTGAGACCTAGAGCCCTGAATTTGTATTTCCAGCCCCCTAAACTGTGAAAAAATAAGTTTCAGTTTGTTAAACCTACTAACTTGTGACATTTGGGTTATAGGAGTGCTAGCTAACTCTGACTCATTTTCTCTCTCACTCATTACCTTTGAGTCAAAATGAACTCATAGCTGACCTACCAACAGGCTTTTGGGAAGCTACATAAATTGCACAGGAGATTTCTCATCTTTCTCTCAAGAAGCAGCTAGTGGATTCAAATTTCCATAGATGCACGGCCTTTAAATTAGTAGTGCAACTCCCTTTGGATGGCACCACCAGAGATCACTAACAAGACAACATCTAATAATTATTTATACTGGAAGACTTTTGAAACTGCCTGGGGTCTTTAGGGTTTTTAATAGAATTTTTCTGTAAGCTTCATAAGACAGTGGTTACTTATTTCATAAAACATTGAAAATAGAGTTGAATCCAGAATCAAAACTAATTTAATCGAAACAAAACTATTTCTAATCATGATAGCAGGGTTATGACAATTAAGCAGATAATATACATTTTAAAATATACCTAGGTTATCTACTCACAATAGAATTTTAAAAACTAAAATTATCCCCCTGTGGGCATTTAATTAGGTTTGGATTGTAAATTGAAAGGAAACCAAACACAAACAGTAGTCTCATAGAGTTGTTGTTGTTGTTGTGAGGTGCCACTGAGTCAAGTAATATGTTATGCACAGTAGATTTCAACTCTGTCCGATCTTGTACCATTATCATCATCTCTGACATACTTGAGCTCATTGCTGCAATCACTGTGTCAACTCATTGGTTGAGAGTCTTTGCTGACCCTTCATCTTCCCAAGCATGATGCTCCTCTCCAAGAAAAAGTTTCTCTTAGCAACGTGCCCAAAGTATGTGAGATGAAACGGTCATATTTACCTCCAAGGAGCACTCTGAGGGCATTTTCTCCATTTGATCAGATCAAGAAAGTTCATTCATCAATGACAAGATCTGAGTCAATCTAATGCTAATTCTTTGACAAATTAATGATTAGCATGAAACCTGTGCAGTAGCTGTAAATTGATATTCATTAATTCCTTCAGGATGATGGTGTAGGATGGGACAATAGTTCAAAAATAACTCTATGAACTTAGGGCAAAGATGAAAATTAAACAAGTGTTCATGTCTTTCATTCATAAGGTCGCTATGAGACATCTACGACTTGACGACACTTAACAACAGTTAAGATTCTAGTCCTTGGGAAATGACATCATGCTGAGAGAGATGGAAGGTCAGAGAAGAAAAGAAGATCCTCGATGGATTGATACAACAATTGATGACTGTAACAATGGGCTCGGGCATGTCTCGGATTGTGAGGATGGCACAGGATGGGGTAAAGGTTAGGTCTGTTGTTCATAGAATTGTTGAGAGTCATAAAGAGAGATCTGTTGGCCTAGTGAATAGAAAGTGATTCTACCAAACCAAAGGTGGGTTATTTTAATCTGTGTCTCTCAGGTCTGGTTTTAATTGTTTTTGGTCAAACATTCTTCTAAGTGGTATAGCTCTGGTCTGTTAATTTTTTGTACAGAGGTAACTCATAGTTGATACTATGACAACTGATATGTCAAATGTGATGCTGGTTACCTACAATGGACAGTGTTTGGTAGAGCCCCCAGATTAAAACAGGCTTGGAGGCAGGAGAGGCATCCACTTCCAAAATAGCTTGCCTCTGGAAACTCTATGAACTTATAAAAGATGAAACTTATACAAGTGTTTAGGTCTTTTGTTCATAAGGTCGCAATGAGTCATCTATAATGCAACGGCACTTAACAACAACAACACAATTCCTTCAGAGTCATAAAACTTAAATTTACCTTCTACTTTTAATACTTATTTGAATCCTGTACTTAATTAAGGGAGCTCTGGTGAATTCAACCTTAATTTTATTCCTAAAAACCTAGATCCTAATAATCTGGAATATATTGAAACAATCAATGAATTTAAAAATTTCTACATAGTAAGGAAACACCACATAGTTCAAAATTGGGAAAGGTGTACACCAGGGATCTATATGCAGAACAGATCATCTGAGAGGATGAGCTCTATGAAGAGTAGTATGGCATCAGAATTGGAGCAAGACTCATCAACAACCTTTGTTATGCCGATGACACAATCCTGCTTACTGAAGCTGAGGAGGATCTGAAGCACTTGCTGCAGAAAGTCAAAGACAGCAGCCTTAAATATGGATTGACATTCAAAATAAAGAAAACAAAGATTCTCACCACCGGGCCAACTGGCAACATCGTGATGGATGGTGAAAAGATAGAGAAGGTAAACAGCTTTAGTTTGCTTGGCTCCACAATCAATACTCTTGGTACTGAAGCCAAGAAAAGTCAGCTGTCAGGGACCGCTGCAGAGAACTGAAAAGCAAGTCAGTCAGTCTGGAGACTAAGGTGTGCTTGATCCAGGCCATGGTGTTGTTGTTGTTATGTGCCGTCGAGTCGTTTTCGACTCATAGCGACCCTATGCACAACAGCCCTAAACCCTGCTCTATCCTGCGCCAACCGCAC
>NW_006399762.1:8866954-8871369 GCF_000299155.1 Elephantulus edwardii
CATGCAAATAATACTTAATCACATATTTCTTTTAGACCATTCTTTCCCTCATCTATTTAAAAGCAGTATTCATGATTTATCCCCTCTTTTTTCCTTCTATTTTTACATCAGTTGTGAGACGAAGCTTCAGAATCTTTGCCTCCAAGGAGAAACTTGGTTTCACAGTTTCCAAGACATACCTATTTATTCTCCTGGTGGTATTGTCCTTATTTCTAAAATACATTTTAAATGGTACAGACTTGTATTGCTAAGAATGCACTTTCTATCAAAACTTCCAATATACCCAGAGTGGTATAAATAAATTATTCTATTTCCTCAAGTTACTGTTTTAATTGTCAAAACATTTCAAAATTGCCTTTTAACAAAAAAAAAATCCTTTTAAAACAAATATGTGATAATTACTTCTTCTGGGCTAAGCTTTATTGATATAATACAGACTCTATATTTCATCTTTAAAGGAAGAGTAAGAAAACTAAAAAGCACAAAGAATAAAGAGCAGAATTTGAAGCACTAAACTTATTTCAGGTGGCTTTAATCAAAGTTAAAGAGGAACTGAAGGTCATCATCCTCCTCTACTTCAATAAGAAATGCTGCTTTAAATAAACTCAGGCTGTTGACATGAACATGCTGAGAAAATAATATCGCTTGAGAGTCCAGGCACAAAAACAAAGTACTGCATCCCATTTGCTACATGGCTTATTGGGGGAAGGCTGTAACACGTTAAAAATGTCTCACTGTCCATAAAAGGTAATATAACTCTGCTTGTGACCTTATTGTTCAAATATACATTGTGCTTGATGTAAACCATCTTCTCCATCTGGCTGTAAAAAAGATAATACAGAGATGACGGAAAAGTTTCTCTTCAGAAATTTTCAAGTTCATAGAACTCAATCAGCTTAAAGATTAATTAAACGGACTTGAAGCCAAGTAACAATGTACTCTTTTGAAACCTAAAACATCAGTACAAGTTGCACCCTAAAAGACCAGAGAGATTAAAAATAGTGTCTGGTTTAAAAAATTCAGCTGTAACTTTACAACATGAAGATAATCAATTCAGTGAAAGAATTGGTCCTCTCAAAGTTGAACTTTACTCAGAAGTCTTAGCCTGAACATACTTCTTTTGAATTTGATGATTTTCACAGAAAAAAGAATTATTAAATTAACTCTTAAAATTCCCAGAGGATTCTCATTTTTTCTATTCAATATCTATAGAAAAGAACATACTAAATTTTAGAATGAGGTTATAAAGCACTTCTTGACTAAAAAATGATTCAGTCACTCACTTACTCATTGTCATAAAGTAGGAATCAACTCATAGGTGACCCTGTGAGAGTTACTAGAGACTGTAAACTGATTGGGAACAGGATGAAATTGTCCATATTTCTCCCTCAGAGTGGCTGGGGATTTGAACTGCCAGAGAGGCTCTACCTTTGTTTGAGTTAGCAGCAAAAATCCTTATAAACTAGGCTACCAGAGCTCCCCAGGAAGAAAACCCCCACTGCTACCAAGTTCACTCAGGCTCATAGTGACCCCATGGGATAGAGGAGAACTACCCAATAGGGTTTCTGAGGCTGTAAATCATTATGGTAACAGACAGCCTCATCTTTCTCCCAGTTAGCAGGTTCCCATTTGATCAATTAAAGTTACCTTGGCTCTTACTAAGAAGAAAGGCCTGATGATCTACTTCAGAAAACTAACCAGTGTAAGCCCTGCGGATTGTATGGTTCCAAGGCAACTACAAAATGGCCCACAGCCGAGCAGCTTTTCCTTATGCTGTCCATGGGTTTACTTGAAACCACAATAACAACAAATTTCTTAGATTTTATCATTTCTAACACTGATGTAACATAAAATATACTGTACTCTTCCAATCATTTTTTTTGTAGTAGAAAATATATGAATGACTGGTTTTTTAACTTTGTAATGATAGAATTAATGAACAATTTTCAAGGCTCACTTAGGGGAGCAGAGTCTAACCCAGTGTCTGACTGTCACAGAGTGTAAATTTTTCTGAAGTTGATGTCTTCCTTTTGGGTGGCAGATTTCCTAATATTGACCACTTAAAGAGGAAGAAAACCACTTGCCTATTTAGTCAGCTAGCAGCTGCATTTAAAATAGTATTGGAGCCACATGTTAGCACACCATGAGCCCTCATTTTAGCAAGAAAGTGCTGACTTTGCCTAGTATACTAATATATTACCTTTCTTCCTCAGACTCCAAAATCAGATCTCACACAGTGAATAAAATTAGGTACACTACAGAATATCAAAAACTACAGCATTCAATATGGACTGAAGCTCAATATCAAGAAAACAAAGATTCTTACCACTGGGCCGATTGGCAACATCATGATTTATGGTGAAGAGATTGAGATCGTAAATAGCTTTAGTTTGCTAGGCTCCACAATCAACACTCTTGGCACCAGCAGCCAGGAATTGAAAAGACATACTACATTGTGAAAGTCTGTTGTCAAAGACCTCTCCAGAGTACTGAAGAGCAACAATGTCAGTCTGGATACTAAAGTGTTCATTTTACTGGTCACGGTCTTTGCAATCACTTGCTATGCACCAGAGAGGTAGACAATGACTAGGAATAATAGAAGGATAATTGATGCCTTTGAGCTGTGGTGTTAGAGAAGAGTATTGAATATACCATGTACTGCTAGGAGAACAAACAGATTCATCCTAGAGAGGGTGAGACCAGGCTGATCCTTGGAGGCAAAGATTCTGAATCTTCATCTGATATACTTTGGACATGTTGCAAGGAAGGACCAGTCCTTGGAGAGGCACGTCATGCTTTGGAGGGTAGAAGGATAGCACAATGGATGAAGACCCTCTATGAGATGGACTGATTCAGTGACTGGGGTAATGGGAGTGGGTATGTTGGAGACAGTGAGTTTGACACAGAATAGAGCTGGGTTTAGGGCTGTTGTACATAGGGTTGCTGTGAGTCACAGGCGACTCAATGGCACATAACAACAACAATAACACACTACAGCAGAATTGTACAGAGGAGCTCTGGTGGCCTAGTGGCAAGAAACTATGTTGCAATCACAAAAGCTGCTCAGTCAGAGTCTTACTGGCAATCTACTCTGTGTGATTAACTGCCTCTGAAAACCCACCAGCTATGGGTCGGTTCCGACTCTACAGTACGCAACAACAGCAGAATACATACTTTCAAATCAGAGCATATGTACTAATATGTGTTATTTTTTAAAGGAACTTTCTAGATGAGAACTCCCTAGCCCTTTTTTCCTGAAATCTACGACTCATGAGACTTGTAGAATCAGGTATAGAACCTGATTATACAACCAACCTCCCTTCATTTACAACACCCTAAAATAAAGTCTACAAGGATGCTACGAGTTGGAATTGATGCATTGGTTCTTTTTGTTTTCTCTTTTGGTTTGAAAAAGGTTTACCTTGCCTTTTTCAGGATAATTTTTCTAATAGTGCTAATATGTAAACAGCCTATTTAGTCAAACAAAAACCAAACCTAAACATACAGTAACAGAAAATCTTGAGGGAAAAAATTGTTTGCTACTTTGATTCCTGGTACATGGTAGTGCAGTTTTGAAGTTAGTTACACAACTTTGAAATAGTTACACAACTTTGGAAAATAATTTTACAGGATAATTATGGGCATACTATCCTGTTTTTTAAAACTTCTATAGCAACCATCTGCAATTTTCATTTCCTAGTTTGTAATAACGTTCCTAAGGAGCTCTAGTGGCAAGAAGCAATAAAGGCACATGGTTCAAATCTACCTGTTGCTCCACAGGAGAAGGATGGGAAATCTTTTCTGTGATTTACTGCCTCTGAAGACTCACAAATCAGCTATGGATTGGTTCCAACTCAATCGAACACAGCACAAGAATCAGATCAATTACATCCGGGACAGAATCACTAAAGAAGCTCAATATCAGCTGGGAAAACAAAACCAGGTTCCAACTGCAGAACAGACCATCAGCTACTCATATCCAAGTTCAAGCCAAAGCAAAAGAAGGTTAAATCAAATCTAAAGGAACCAAAATTTGACCTTGAGTCTATCTTACCTGAATTTCAAAATCATCTCAAGAATAGGTTTGAGGCCTTGAACACTAATGAACAAAGACCAGATGAGCTGTGGGAAGATACCAAGAATAGCATCAGAAAGAATGTCAAAAGTCATTACAAGACAGAAGAGAAAGAAAACACCAAGATGGATGTCAGAAGAGACTCTGAATATTGCATTAGAGCACCAAGAAGCCAAAGCAAAGGAGAAAAAAATAAAAAAATTAAGAAGTCGAACAGAAGATTTCAAAGGGCAGCTCAGGAAGACAAACCAAGGTATTATAATGAAATGTACAAAGAGCTGGAGTAAGAAAATCAAAAGGCCACACTCACTCAGCATTTCTTAAAGCTGAAGGAAGTGAA
>NW_006399762.1:8876775-8885371 GCF_000299155.1 Elephantulus edwardii
CACACAGTCAAATGCCTTTGCATAATCAATGAAACACAGATAGACATTCTTCTGGTATTCTCTGCTTTCAGCCAAGATCCATCTAACATCAGCAACAAACCTTACTGGTCTGAAACGGATCAAGACCATTTGCTGCAGAAAGCCAAGGACTATAGTCTTCAAAATAAATTGAAGCTCAACATCAAGAAGACAAAGATTCTCACCACTAGGACTGTTGCCAGTACCATGATGGATGGAGAAGAGACTGAGGTTGTCAAATTTCAGCTTGCTCGACTCCACAATCAACATTCTTGGCACCAATACTCAGAAAATAAAAAAACAAATTGCATTGTGTAATTTCTGGGATATCTTCTAAGTTCTAGAACTCAAGGATGCAAGTCTAGAGACTAAAGTTTTCCTGATGGCCTTCACAATTAGTTGCTATGCACAAGAGAGCTGGACGATGACTAATAATGACAGAAGTGATGCTTTTTAGTTGTGGAACTGGAGAAGAGTCTCAAACATACCATGGACTTCCAAGAGAACAAATAGTTCTGTCTTAGAGAAGGTGAAACCAAGTTTCTCCTTGGGTGCAAGGATTTTGAAGCTTTGTCTCACATACTTTAGCATGTGGCCAGGAGAGTATGGTTCTCGGAAAAAGACATTGTACTTGGAAGGGTAGAGGAATAGCACAGGAGAGGAAGACCTCAGATAAAATGGCTTGACACATTAACTGGGGCAATGGGGTTAGTGAGACTTGCTGAGGATAGGGCATACATAAGGCCAGTATGAGTTGTGGGCAACTCAATAGCACATAACAACAGTAACAATGATATTAGTTCTCCAAGTATTCTTCTTTAAAAATCAAAATATCTATTGTAAAAATTATAGATAAAATATCAAAATAATTGTTCCCAGTTGGTAGGATTTTTTACCAACCTGTTGGACAAAGGGTTTTTGTTTTGTTTTTTAAATTTTATTTTATTCATTTTAATGAAGATTTATAAAGATTTTGATTTGCCATTCATTCATTGTTGCATTTTTCTCCCTGTTCATCCCTCCCCTCCAGTTTTCTCTTCTCTTTGAAAAGTAAAAGAAAAATTCTTCATTGGTATACAATCCCCCGCCTCTACCCCTACCCCAGACCCCGTCCCGAGTACACTCCACTATGCAACCTCCATTCTGGACTCTTGTCATAACCATAATACCCAATCATATATTGTTTTTAAACTTCTCTCCCTTATCTATTTAAATGCAGTATACATAATTTATCCAATTTTTCTCAGTCTTACCCCAACCCTGATGTCAGTTGCATTCTACAACAGTGGCACTATGCAGTATTTGTCTTTTTGTAACTGAGATATTTCATTCAGCATAATGTTCTCCAGGGTCACCCATTTTTAATATTGCATGAGTTCCTTGGTTTTAAATACAGCATAGTATTCCATTGTGTGAATATACCACAGCTTCTCTATCCATTCATTTTTGATGGGCACTTAGGCTGTTTCCAACTCTTTGCTATTGTTAACAAAGCTGCAATAAACATGGTGTGCATATATGTGTCTGGGTGGCAGTTATGGTCTCTTTAGGGGATATTCCCAGTAGAGGAATTGCTGGGTCAAATGGTATTTCTATTTGCAACTTTTTGAGAAAGCACCATACAGCCTTCCATAGTGGTGGCACCATTTTACACTCCCACCAACAGTGAATAAGGGTTCCAGTTTCCTCACAACCTCGTCAGAATTTGTTCTTTGCTGTTCTGTTAAATTTTGCTATTTTGACTGGGGTGAGATGATATCTCATAGTTGTTTTGATTTGCATCTTTCTTAGAGCTAGGGATTTTGAACGTTCCTTCATGTGCTTGTTGGCCATCTGAATGTCTTCTACGGCAAAGTGTCTGTTCATATCCTGTGCCCATTTTTCGATTGGGTTATTTACCTTTAACTTGTGGTGCTCAAGTATTTCATAAATTCTAGATGTAAGTCCCTTATCAGACATGTCATTACCAAATATTTTTTCCCACTCTGTGGCTTGGAAAAAGTTTTTGATGTGCCAGGGATTTTATCTTTAGGAGGTCCCATTCATCAATTTTATCCTCTTCAGATTGTGCATTTCTGGCTGTATTTGGCAGTGTCTTTATACTGTAGACTGGGGTTTTAAAAGTTTGATCCCAGTTTTTCCCTTATTAACTTTATGGTTTGGGGCTTTACTTCCAGGCCTCCTATCAACCTTTGGTTGATTTTCGTGTATGGTGTGCGATGTGGATCCTGTTTTAGCTTTCTGCAGGTAGCAGTCTAGATTTGTCAGCACCATTTATTGAAGAGGTTGTCATTTCCTCATTTGATAGGTTTTATTTTCTTGTTGAACATCTGTTGATCATAGATAGGTGGGTCCATTTCTGGATTCTCAATTCTGTTCCATTCGTCTATGTGCCTATTATTGTACCAGTCCCATGCTGTTTTGGTTACTACCACTGTGTCGTAGGTATTGAGGTCAGGGAGTGCTATACCTCCCATTTCATTTTTGTTTCTCAGAAGCCAAGAAATCAAGAGACAAATTGCATTGGGAAAGTCAGCTGTCAGGTACCTCTCCAGAGTACTGAAGAGCAACAATATCAGTCTGGAAACTAATTTGCATCTGATCCAGGCCATAGTCTTTGCAATTCCTTGTTATGCATCAAAGAATAGGACAATGCTTAGAGATTATAGAAAGAGAATTGATGCCTTTGAGCCGTGGTCTTAGAGAAGAGTATTGCATATACCACGGACTGCTAGAACAAACAAGTTCATCCTGGAGAGGGTGGAGCCAGGCTGCTCCTTAGAAGCAAGGATTCTGAAGCTTCGTCTGACATACTTTGGACATGTTGCAAGGTGGGGTCAGTCTTTGGAAAGGGACATCATGCTTGGGAGGGTGAAGGGACAGTGTGGGAGAGAAAGACCCTCAATGAAATGGATTGATTCAGTCACTGGGGTAATGAGGATAGGTGTGTTGGAGACAATGAGATTGGCAAGTGATATAGGAGCATTTAGGACTGTTGTACATAGAGTTGCTATGAGTTGCAGGCAACTTGATGGCACAAAACAACAACATTATTTTATAATATAAAGGTATAATTTTATTACACAGCAATATTATTTCATTAAATAGAAATATCTATTCTCCTAATATTATTTTAATACAAAAAATAAATAGATCTGATCCTACAGGTAATTCTAAGGAGAGTTTTAGAAATGAGTTATGCCAAGCCAGTATCACTGGATAAATGTGAAACCTGTCTGAATGCCCACACCTTCTGGGGATTTGTATCTGCTAAGATGTGAGTGTTAGCAAAACATTACTTGCTCGTCATATTACTTTTAGTGAAAGTTATACCAGATTTGTGCATAATATTTAAAGGATCATCCACACTGTAGCATCAGTTTTGGCATACATCAGAGATACTAGAAGTTTCATCCCAAATCATTGTAATAAAATAAATATCATAATAAAAATGAGACACAAAAAGGTTTTTTGTTTTACAAGGTATTTAGGAGGTCTGTTTACATTATATTCCTGTCTATTACATGTACAATAGTATTAGGAAGTACAACTAGTATTTTGAGAATTATAATAATGTGATACAGAGACGTAAAGTCAGCGCGTGCTTTTGGAAAAATGCCATAAATAGACTTCCTTGACACGGGGCTTATTAAAAAAAAATGGGCCTCAATATCTATCAGGCACAATAAAATGAGGTGTGCCTGTTTTCTTAATTTTTTATTATGATTTGAGTGGATGTCTACAGAGCAAATGTGATTTTAATTCAACAATTCATATAGTTTTGTTGCATTGATTGTAATACTCTCACTCACTCCTTTTCCTGCCTACGTTCCCTGTTTCTATTTGTTCTTTCCTGCCCCTTCTGTCTTCTGGGCTTTGTTTTGGGAAAAAATGCTTCTTTGATCTTTTATGACTGATTTTTATGAGAAATGCTTTATTCCTTGGTGTTTTGATTCACTGTATAGGCCTACTTTATCGATGAAAATTGACTGTCCATGTCCCACTCCTGCCCAAGCCTAGATGTAAAGTTCTAGATTTGAAGGGTGTTAATAAAAAGAGCTGGGGCTATCAATATGCTAATATGTGGGTGGTACCTATATCTGACCATTACCAACTCCACAAAGGGAAGCTGTCCCCATTAACAACACAAAACCAATTCCTAGAGGTCATTCATATCTCCTACTTCCCACTTATACTCATCAACACTAGTCTTGATGCTCTTCCAGGTTCAAAATCCATTGTAATATTCCACAGAAAACACAAAACCATATTACCATTGTTGTTATGTGTCGTTGAGTCACTTTTGACTCATAGCAATTCGACGTATGACAGCTCTGAACTCTGCTCTATCCTGATCTTTATTTGTCTCTGACACACCTAACGCCATAAACCCAGCCATTGAGTCAATCCATTTCAACCAGGGTCTTCCTCTCTTGGAATGTCCCTCCCCCTCAGAAGCATAAAGTCCCTTTCCAAGAAGTGGTATGCCCCAAGTATGTCAGACAGAGCCTCCAATCCTTGCCTCCAAGGAGCAGCCTAATTTCACCCTCTCCAGACAGAACCTATTTGTTCTCCTAGCAGTTCATGGTGTATTCAATACTCTTCTCCAGCACCACAGCTTAAAGGCATCAATTCTCCTTCTATCATCTCCAATCATTGTCCAGCTCTCTGATGCATAAAAAGTAATTGAAAAGATCAGGCACACCTTGGTCTCCAGAATGATATTGTTGCTCTTCAGTACTCTTGGGATGTCCTGACAGATTTTTCCAATGCAGTTTGTCTTTTGATCTCCTGGCTGCTGGTATGAAGAGTGTTGACTGTGGAGCCAAGCAAACTGAAGCTGTTAACAATCTCAATCTCTTCACCATCTATCATGATGCTTCCAGTTGGTCCAGTGACGAGAATCTTTCTTTTTTTGATACTGAGCTTCAATTTGTATCAAAGACTGCAGTTTCTGACCTCTGCAGCAAGCACATCAGGTCCTCCTCAGTTTCAGCAAGCAAGGTGGTGTCATCTGCATAACACAGATTCTTGATGAGTCTTCCTCCAATCCTGATGCCACATCATGCTGGGAGAGTGGAGGGATAGCACAGAAAAGGAAGACCTCAGATGAAACAGACTGATACAGTAACTGAGCCAGTGGGAGTAGGTGTGTCAGAGTCAGTGAGACTGACTGGCTCTGAACAAGGCAGGCTTCAGAACTATGGTACATAGGGTCACTATGAGTCACAGGCGACTCATTCAAACAGGACATAACAATGTATAATGTTCAAGTATAGGTGTCTGTAACAGATAAGAGAAGTTTGCTAAAGGAAGACATTTTAAAATAATTTTTAAGCAACTGCATTCTCCAAGAAATAGTTACTATTATTCTCTATGTGTTTAATAAGTAAATCATAGGGAGTTACCTTTAGATTATATAAATTTCTGCACTGCATCAAACTTTTACCTACTACAGCAGCATACATGGTTAAATGTCCAAGTTCATCATTCTCTCTGTATATATATTAGCTGGCTACATATAAAATTCATATACTTCTGAAATGCTAAAGACAAAGAAAGTTGAAGAATAGTTCCAGATTATTCAAATAGATCAAAAAGACATGACATCTAAATGTAATGCTAATCTCAGATTAAACCTTGGATAAGATTTTTTTAAAGTGCTATAGATGACACAACCCTGCTTGCTGAAAATGAAGAGGACCTGAAGCACTTGCTGCAGAGGGTCAAGGACTGCAACCTCCAAAATGGATTGAGGCTCAATGTCAAGAAGACAAAGATTCTCACCACTGGACCAATTGGCAGCATCAGGATGGATGGTGAAGAGATTGAGATTGTTCACAGCTTTAGTTTGCTTGGCTCCACAGTCAACACTCTTGGCACCAGTAGCCAGGAAATTAAAAGGAGTATTTCCATGGGAAAGTCTGTTGTTAGGGACCTCTCCAGAGTACTGAAGAGCAACGGTGTCTCTCTGGAGACTAAGGTGCATCTGATACAGGTCATGGTCTTTGCAATCACTTGTTATGCATCAGAGAGATGGACAATGACCAAGAAGGATAGAAGGAGAATTGATGCCTTTGAGCTGTGGTGCTGGAGAAGAGTATTGAGAGTACCATGGACTGTTAGGAAAACAAACAGATTCATCCTGGAAAGGGTTAAACCAGGTGGCTCCTTGGAGGCAAGGATTCTGAGGCTCCCTTTAACATACTTTGGACATGTTTTAAGGAGGGACCGGTCCTTTAAGAGGGACATCATGCCTGGGTGGAGGGACAGCACAGGAGAGGAAGGCCCTCTATGAGGTAGATTGATTCAGTGACTAAGGTAATTGGGATGGGAGAGTCAGAGACAGTGTGACTGGCACAGGACAGAGCAGAGTTTAGGGCTGTTGTACATAGGGTCGCTATGAGTCGCAAGCAACTCGACGGCATATAACAACAACAACATAGAGAGAACTCTGTTGGCCTAGTGGACAGAAAACAATGCTACCAAGCCAAAGGTGGGTGATTTTAATCTGCGGCCCTCAGGCCTGGTTTTAATTGTTTTTGGTCAAACTTTCATCTAAGTGGTATAGCACTGGTCTGTCCATTTTCTGTACAGAGGTAACTTGTGGTTGCTTTGATGTGTCAAAGGCTGTAATGTTTATCCATGGTGGACAGTGTTTGGTGGAGCTTCCTGATTAAAACAAGCTTGGAAGCAGGAGTGGCATCCACTTCTGAAACAGCTTGTCTCTTGAAACTCTATGAACATGTATAGATGGTGAAAGTTATACAAGTGTTCAGTTCTTTTATTCGTGGGGTCGCTATAAGTCATCTATGACTCAAAGGCACTTAAGAACAATAACATAAAGAATATTACTGAAACAAAACTCAAAAGTCAAATCTATTCCTGTGGAGTTTATACCAACTCACAACACTAAAAAATAGAACTGTCCCATTAAATTTTCAAGGTTGTAAACTGTTATGAAAGCATACAACTGCTGACTTTTCAGCTAGAATTTTACACTATGAACCAGAGTTCAATTATTGAAATAATTGACAAAATTTGAAAATGGCTGTTAATTAGGCTGGGAGTTAAATGAATGCTAAGTTTCCTCATTTTCACCATTGTACTGATGACCATGATTCAGAATTTATTATGTATGCATTTCTATATAAGAAATACACACAGGATTTATCTCTTTTTATTGAGAAAGAATTTTCTTTCTACTACTATGCCTTCAGTGCAAAAGAAAACACAGAGATTATAAAATAAGTACTTGTTGACCAAACAAATATGTTATCATACTTTAGTGTAAGAAAGCCTTTTAGGTAATGACTTGGAACTAATTTATTCTTAATAGAAATAATTCTGGTATGTTTCATAATTTCAATGAGTGATTGCAAAGAGAAAATTAGAAAGGAAAAAGAAGGAAGCAGAGACACAATTACTCACCTATACCAACAGAAGCATGTGTAAACATGAGAGAAGAGCGAAGACACTATCATGCTTTTTCACAGCTATCTTGTGTTCTTTAATGTAAGTGCCATTACATTCTCAACAATTAACACCATATGGTTCAAAAATTGATGTGTACTTGCCGTAATTTGTCAATCTGATTGATTGTGATTGGACATCTGGGCTGTTTAAATGTTCTTGCAATAGTGAAATAACACTGCTGTAAACACTGGTCTCCATTTGTGCCTCAGTTCTCATTTTCTCAGAGTGTATTCCAAGCAGTGGAGTAGCTGGGTCATATGGAATTTCTATGTTCAGCTTTTTTTTTTAAGTAAAAGTACATACTTTATTATTTGATGTATGTCATTGGAAGGGGAGGATGCCTGGGGAGAAACAAACCTAAATAATTTGCATTAACACTCTTGATCCTAAAGCCCATTCTATTCTTCCTTCCTCTCAAGCAATTTCAACTTACTGGGCTATAGGCAGGAAGGTAAAGGTGGCTCGGTATTTAGAGATACAGAAACTCAAGAAACTGTGTGAGGAGAGCTTTTCAGTCAGGATATGGAGTTGTTTTGGGGTCTTCAGTAGGCAAGAAACACCTCACAAAAATGGAGCACGTCATCATTTAAAATTCAAAATAGAAATGCATATGCAACTTGACTTCTAAGGCAAAATGTTCGATATGCCTTTAACAAATTCTGATTATCTGAAAAGAGTGTAGTTCAAGCTTTCTAAAATAAGCTTATGAGTGGAGTATGGACAAAAGAGACACTCAAAGGCTGGGAAGTGACAGCGAGTGATCCAGGTAAGGACGGATCTGGCTCTGATTAAGGAAGCCACCACTATTGGGCTTCTCTAGGTGAGTGCAAAGCCTAGAGGAAGTGTGACAAATGTCACCACCAGCCAGCCTTCCAGGCCAGAAGGAAGAATGCTAGGCTACTCATATGCAGACATTTACAAAATGGAAGCTGCTTTGTAATGTCACAGCCTAAGAAACAGCAATCCAGAAAAGTTGGCCACCTCTTCCTCCTTCAGCAACAATGTACATGTTAGAAAGACTTGACAGGCAAATAGATGGAAATTTTAAAAAGAAAATGTATAAATTTATATAGGTATCCAAAGTTGGATAGCATTTGCCTAA
>NW_006399762.1:8885581-8895976 GCF_000299155.1 Elephantulus edwardii
CTTTTAAGGTTAAGTTTTTAGCTGGTTTGAAAGGCAGGCCACAGTGGAATCATTTACTCAAAAAGGAGGCTAAAAAAGTTTAAAAAAATTAAAAAAGAAACATACCAACATTATCTTACAAATATCTTTATAATGGCAAGTTAGAAGAACTTTGATGGGTTAAGGTAAATTTTTTTTTTAACTCTTTACCATTTCATCTAAGGCTGAGAGATTCAGGCAGAAAATGCTCAGTTTTGATTAAGGATTATTGTGAAACATGGCTTGAGTTCAAAAAGTAAATGGACATTAAGGATACTTCCTTCAATTAAGGTTCCCTGGAAGTAAGGCACAAGTGGCCCAGAGAAGCTGGTTGCAGACAAGGTGGTTGCTTTCTGGATGCAGATTAGGAGGGATTTATCCAGCTGGGTATCAGGCAATGGTTACAGGCCCTGCTCATGCCTTTGGCCTGGATGCTCATAGAAGATCACAGAGAATGATCATAGAGAAAATCCAATGGAAGCCAAAGAAGAGGATTTAATCTACCACATAATGATCTAAAAATAAGAACTGCAAGATATTTTAAAGAGTAAAATATACCTTATATCAACCACCAATCTATTTCTTCTCTCAGTATTTACAAGTGAAAAATTCTTCCATCTGTTTTAATAATCACTACACACTCTAAGAACACCAAATTCAAGATATGAAATAAGAAAGGGAGACAGAAAACTCAAGTTTCCCTACTCTTCTCTCTGTTTATGGGTCAAAAGCTAATTTGGTCCTCTACATCATTTCTTCATAAGGGAAATTCTTATTTCTACCTTGGCCTATGTGACTCAATGTTTTGCCCCCACAATGCCTTGCAGCATGTCTATGGGCAGAGGGAAGACAATTGTGGAGTTTTTCTCAGCAGCAATGGTCGTCAGTGTCTGAAGGTATCGCAGCTGAAGGGCTGCAGGAGATTCCGTGACGACAATAGAGGCTTCTTTGAGAGCTCTGGAGGCATTCATTTCTCCCTCAGCAGCAATCACCTTGGCTCAGGCCTCCCGGGACGCCTCTGCCTCCGCAGCCATAGCTCTCTGGAGCTGCACAGGGAGTTTCACGTCCTTAATTTCCAGACGCTCCACCTTTATTCCCCAGTCATCAGTGCTATCATCCAGGGTAGACTGCATGTTGTGTGCAATTTCTTCTCTGTCAGAAAGGATCTGAGAAACGTTCTTGGTGCCCAGAACATTCTGAAGAGTAGTTTGTGCCAAAAGACGGGTAGCCGAGTCAGCATTGGTGATATTTGCCACGGCCAGGGTTGCATTCTAAACACGGTAATAGACCACTCCGTCCACACTAATGGTCACAGAGTCCTTGGTGAGGATCTCCTGAGGAGGAATATCAAACGAAATGGTTCTCATGTCCACTTTGATGAAGCTGTCAGTGCATGGCAGAATGAAAAACAAACCAGGTCCTTTGGCGCCACCTTGTAAAATGCGTCCCAATCTAAAGATGATGGCCCTTTCATATTCTTTTATGATCTTTATGCACATCCATACTGATACTGGGAATGTTATAACTGTGAATAAGAATGAGGCAGCCACCAAAATCCATCCACAAGGTCCAAGGCCTTTATTGGGGCTGTCTTTGAAAGAGTCAGGGTCCCGCCGGGCTTGGGTATCTGCTACATTCCGCTTCTCAG
Source organism: Elephantulus edwardii (assembly GCF_000299155.1). NCBI lineage: Eukaryota > Metazoa > Chordata > Mammalia > Macroscelidea > Macroscelididae > Elephantulus > Elephantulus edwardii. Next base: position 8,887,248 of record NW_006399762.1, read on the forward strand.
CTATGCTGCTCGTGCAGGAGTCGCCGCAATTCCTTATCGTTTGCAGAAGCCAGAGTAGCCAGGACGATCTCTATGTTCAGCTTTTTGAGGAAGCACCAAACTGCCTTCCAGAGTGTTTATACTAATCCCACCAACAATGTATAAGAGTTCCTATCTCTCCATATCCTCTCCAACATTTACTACTTGCTGTCCTGTTAAACTTTACCACTGCTACTGGAGTGAGATGGTAACTCATTGTGATTTTGATTTGCATCTCTCTTATTTCCAGAAGGCAGGAGCAATGATTTTTGTAAATTATTACCTAATTTGGGAGGGACTGGAGAGCATTAGGCTGAGTGAATGAATTCAGTCTCATAAGGACAAATATGATATAAAACCATTATTGTTGAATGAGTATGAGGATCCAAGGTGGGAAGAGGGTGAAAGCAGAGGGGTGAGGCTGGGCGAGAGGTTAATTATAGGGTCGTACAACAATATATTCAAACTCTGTAAATAAACTAGCATTAAAAACAAATTGATGTGTAATATCATTAAAGGGAGCTCTAGTGGCCTATTGGCAAGAAGCTGCACTGCAATCTCAAAGGCACATGGTTTGAGTACACCTGCTGCTCTATGGGAGAAGGATAGGCAATCACCTTCCATGTGATTAACTGCTTCTGAAAACTCACCAGAGGGTCAGCTGTAGATCGGTTCTGATTTTATGGTCCACAACAACAATAACAATATCACAAACATGAAAAATCCTGCTAAAAACTGTCCAAAAAATGACTGGAATAGATATGCAGGCTGGGCTTAAAAGAGGCCATGACACTAGGGATATTATAGCCATTGCTATATGGATCTCATTTCATTGACTATGCAAAGGCATTTAACTATGTGTATCACAACATACTGTGGCTAACTCTGCGAAGAACAGGAATCTCAGAACACTTGATTGTGTTTTTATGAAACCTATGCTTGGACTAAAAAGGCAGTCATCAGAACAGAGCAAGGAAACACTGCACAGTCCAAAATCAAGAAAGGTGTATGCCAAGGGTTCATCTTATCTCCAATCTTCTCTTCAATCTATATGCAGAACAGATCATCTGAGAGGCTGGCCTCTATGAAGAGGAATGTGACATCAGGATTGATGGATTCAAACTGCCCGAGACATTGAGACCTTTTATGTAACAGCCTCCCACACTAGCCCATACCACCAGAGCTCTAAATAAAAATGTGAAATGATTATACATTTTTGTATAGCTTCTAGTTACCTGCATTTTAACACATTATAGGAATAATTTGTTCTCTGTTAATGAATGTACCATAGAAATAAGTTGCTACCAAATTGTGGATATATGCATAACACTTTAAGGAGCATGGGTGATGTAGAGTATTGGGCTGCTAATTAAAAGACAATTCAAATCCATTAGCCAATCCACAAGAAAAATATGAGACAGTCACTTTCATTAAGATGTACAGCCTTGATAAGCCAATCAAGTCACCCAAAGGCAGGGGGTTTGTTTTTGAGGGGTAGAGATATGCATTGAGCCCTCATAGAGTGGCCCAGAGAGGGCTGCACTATCAACCCAAAGCCACAGTTCTCTGGCAGTTTCCATGCACACACCACCCTATGGAAGAAAGATAAGCAATCTCCTACCACTTGATTTTTACAGTTTGGAGAGTTAGTTATGAATCAGATCCAATGTAATGACAATGAGAGATAGAGATACATATGTATTACTCAGAATTACAAAACGAAATGACTTTTTTATAAACTCATAAACACAATGTCTCTTGTGAAAGCATATAAAGCACAACACAGTATTCCCAGTGCCTTCCAAACCATCAAGGTTTTCTGTGTCTGAGCCCTCAGGAATTTGTATGATTTCTCTCCATGAGCTCCCTCTCTGCTCTCCATGAAATAACACACAAGTGTGTCCTTTCCCTTTTGCAGCCAGCATGAACCTCTCCACCACCAATTTATGACTGCGTTATCTTGGATGTTAGAATAAAAGTCACTTTAAAAAATTCCTAAATAGGGCACAGTGGTTAAACTGGCAATGTTATAAATATTACAGGGCTAAAGTATATTTTTGTCTTTTCTCCTCTGTGCCAGAAACCATTAAATCAGTATATATACAAAGTTTAAAGTCTGTTAATATACATGATTGTTTTTTTGTTGTTGTTGTCAAGGAGGATATGCAGCTTCTTTTGAGCTATTTTAAATTCTGTGCCTGGTTTCACATAAATATTTATCCAAAGCAAGGTGTCTGGCAGTGAATATCTACATACTGCCATAATCCTTTTACATAGAGCAGTACTTCTATATATAGACTCTACTGAAAGGATAAAAAGCTCCCTCGTAGCAACCGTAGTATGAAAAAAAAAGAAAACCTATTATAATTCTCTAAAAGTTAACATTTTTGAAGAAAAAATGTTTCTGTCAAGAGGTCTGACCAGTGTGCCTTTTATGTGAAATGTGACAATGAAAAGTCTCACTGGCTGGTGGAGAGAGGATAGAGGGAGGAAAGATGCGTGATTTGTAAAATACTTGAAAATAGGTATTTACATTTTAGTTCTAGTCACTGTCAAGTCAATTCTGATTCATGATATCCCCATAAGTGTCAGAGTAGAAATGTGGTCCATAGGATTTTTAATGATAATGTGTTGGATTAGAGTGTCAGGTTTTTCTCTCAGAGTACCTCTGTGTAGACTTGAAGCTTCAACCTAGTGCCTTCAGTCAGCAGCAGCCAAGGGTGTTGGCCATTTGCATCACTCAGAGACTCCAAGAACATGTGTTGTTGTTGACTATCAGTTAGTCAGAATTGACCCGTAATTGATCTTCCAGTGGGTTTTCAGAGGCAGTAAATCACACTGGAGACTGCTCATCTTTCTTTCATGGAGCAGCTGGTGGATTTCAACTCTGTACTTTTGCACTGACAGCACAATTCCTTACCATTATTAAATCATCAGCTCCATCTAAGTACATGTGAATCTTCTACATTTTTTAAATACAAATTGAAAATTTTTAAGTCATCCTCTAAAACAGAAAGGGAGCTCTAGTAGCCTCTTGGGAAGAGCACTATCTTCTCCCATGGAACAGCTGCAGGACTATATTTTTATTTTATTCTTTTCAGTCTGCTCGAGAATACTTTCAGTTAAGAGAGGACTGAACGTTCAAATTAGAATAGGATCAAGGTCATTTTTGTGCAGTGATTTTCTCCTTCATTGAAATAAAAATAATTCTCTTCAAAAAGGAAAATTCATGCGTACATACGTATTTATATATGACAATGTCTATGTCAAGCAATTATTTATAAAATACTAATGATTCAAGAAATTGTAAATTAAATATCAAGCCTCCAACAAAAACATTAGGTAATTAATCTCTGTATCAATGCTTAAAGATTAGTGGAATCATGTTCCAAAACACTTTTTTGCAATGGTTCTTTTATCTTACATATTTATTTTATATTTATGAGACTGTCTAATTTTAAAAATGCTGTTAAAGTTATTCCTCACAATATTTAATACCCTTTTCCTCAGTCTCTTTCTATCTACACATAAGCCAAGAAACTATTTCCCAGTGGCCACATTGGGAGTCTTTCTGTCAGTATCATGGATTTGCATGTCTGAGTTTGGAACTGATTACCTAAGATGCATATACAAAGAAGAGTGGCCAAAAGAGAGAGGATTTTTTTTTAACCTTCTTCTATTAAGAACAGATGAGAGAATGGGGAATACTGAGCCTGAAACAGAGACTTACCAAAGTTGTTTTAATGCAGATTAGAAGGCTAAAACATGAAGGAAAATTTGCTTTGGTGAAGAGCAAAACAAGAGCAATTAGATAAAAGATAAAACGAAACAACTTATGCTTAATACAAGAAAAGCCATTTCAATAGAACAATTCAAAACTCAAACAAGCTATCTCAAAATGCAGCAACAAGTGGTGGGTTATCTGTAGACATGGAATTGTGCATTAATTTTGTGTAAAATTGTGCATTAATTTTGTGTAAAATTTGGTCAGAAAGGGCTTTGGCTAAAGAGTCCAAAGTTTCCTTCTATTTCTAAGATTGACAGTTGAGGATGTTTCCAGCATCCATTCTGTGTATTTCAATAACCACCGATTTCCATTTGATTTCTGTGGGTTTTGGCATTACACTGAGAGTTCAGGAGAAGGTCTAAAATGAGGCTACCTATATGACAATGATTTGGTTTTTTGTTTTGGGGTTTTTATTGTTTTGGTTGTTGTTTTTTTTTAAAAAAAAATCTGGTCATAGTGATTGAGTCGGAGTGAGCTCATTCCAATTGCTTAAGAATTCTGAGACAAAAACGCTTCATTTTAACTAGCCATGAATAAAGAAATGGGGCTTTGGTGGCATAGCCTGTTGGAAGTTGCTGTGCTAACCCAAAGGAAGCACCTCTCTGGTGGTTCAAATCCACCATCAACTCCATGGGGAAAAGACAAGAAATCTTCTCCTTGTGGTTCACAGCCTCCTGAAAACGGGCTAGCAGGTCAACTACGAGTCAAGTTTTACTCGATGGCAATGAGTTGAGTTGAACCGATAAATAGGGCTGTTTATGTTGTGGTGGTGGTGGTGGTGGTGGTGTACTGCTGAGTCAGAATCAACCCATAGCTGACCCTCCAGTGGGTTTTCAGAAGCTGTTAATCACCTATCCTCTCACAGAGCAGCTGGTCGATTTGAATGGCATGCCTTTGGAATTGCAGTGCACCTTCTTGCCACTAGGCCACCAGAGCTTCCTATGCTGTTGATATGTTCTTTCAAATCAATTTTTGCATATAGAACCTGTATGACACACTACAACTGCTTCAAAGCTATCCGTAAACTGTAACCACTGAAGCAGATCACTGGTGTTTTCTTACTTGGAGTTTTTAGTGAGTTCAAATTTATGATTTTTTCAGTTAGCATCCAACAAATGACAACTACCTTAATACCACCAGAGAGATTCTGTCTGGAATAAAGTAAATCTCAAGAAAACCAAACAAAACAATAGCGATAAACACCTAGACATAGTCATATCAAGAGAACAGCAAACTGAACCTTGCCATAAAGCCAGTTCTCTCACTGGATGTTTTAAATTACACAAACCTATGAAACTTCTTTTTGGTTTAAGCAGTTGAAGTTTAAGTGTTTTTGACAAATGCAAACTTGTGATTCCTAATTTTGACTTTTATCCAAATCTGCGTAAGGGTAATATTTGATTCTCAGAACAAAAATGAAGACCAGCTGTATCCTATAATGATGGGTCCTCTTAACAAGACATTTTTCCTAATACTTATCTCTGAGTTACATAAACTTCAGATTATATAAAAAACTAATTTCTGAAACCATTCGTTATTTGTACAGACCAAGGCATCTTAACTAACATTTCAACTGAAAATTTAAGGATTTCTAACAGATCTAAAGCAGTTTTACAGAAAAGGTTTCACCCTACTGTCTTAAAGTAATCCTTTTTCATCCTCCTAGGAGTACTGTCGATGATAAAAGAAGTTATAGTCAGTTTGGAAACTCTACGGTATTAAAGGCTCTACGAAATCAGAAGCTCTACAAAATAAAGGCACTATGAAATCATTACATCTAATCTTTAAATAATTTCTTGATATTCTTAAGATTTTGGTAATTTCTCAATAGCATTTTGCACAGTTTTCCCAGTCTTTAACAATGTTGGATCTTTAGAATTTGTTTTTTTAACTCACTGATTGACAATCGAGGGAATTCTGTTGGGAGAGTCAGTATGGAGCTGAGCTGCTGACCCAAAGGCCAAACCCCTCTGGTAGTTAAGTCCACCAGCAGCTCTAAGGAAGAAAGATGAGCAACCACCTCTTGTGTGATTTACTGCTTTTGAAAACCTGCTGTAGTATCAGCTATAAGTTGGTTCTGACTCATTGGAAATGACGGGTTTTTTTCTCATGCTCAGTTAGGTTCAAATTTTACCATCTTTTACTAAGCTATACTTGTTGCTTTTTGTTGTTATGTGCTTTGAGTCTTAGATGACTCATAGCAACCCTATGAACGAAAGGCCTGAGCACTGTTTGTACGTAGAGTTTCCGGAGGCAAGCCATCTCAGAAGTGGATGCCGCTCCTGCTTCCAGGCTAAGCTATACTTAGATATGAATTTAAAAAGTGAAAACCAAAAACACATATTGAAGACAAATACAATGGGATATAGATTTTGAAGGGAGTGGGTAAAAGTGGAAGGGTATCCTGATGGATGGTGGAGCAAAGAAATAAGTGGGTCAGGGCACTTGTGTAAAGGGCAGGGACAACACTGAAACTAATAGTTAATTCCACAATAAGGGATATATTTTCACTTTTTCTGTTAAATACTTCTCTGTTGGATACTTCTCTAAATATGAACATTCAGATTGACACACACTAGGAAGAAGGATTGGCCATCCACTTCCAAAATAGCAGGGCTCTGAAAACCCATGTACAACAGAACACATGTAGAATGACAGGAAGGACAACAGAGTATGGAAATACAAAGGAAGAGGAACAGTTGTAAGCAGAAACTAGCAATTGGAACATGAAATGTGAGAACCATGAATGTGGGAAAACTAGATATTGCTAAGAAGGAAATGGAACCCATAAATATTGACATATTAGGCCGTGGTGAGATGAGATGGACCAGCATGGGGCATTTTGAATCAGATGATCATATGATATACTACTCCGGAAATGAAAAGGTGAGGAAAAACGGGGTTGCTTTCATAGTTAGAAATGCCATTTCTAGATCCATCTTGAAGTACAATATCGTGAGCGAAAGGATAATATCCACACACATACAAAGAAGTCCAGTGAATACCACTATTTTTCAGATATATGCACCAACAACCAGACCCAAAGAAGAAGAAATAGATGATTTCTACCAACTCTTATAGTCAGAGATAGATCAAACATGCAATCAAGATGCATTGATAATAATGGGTGACTGGAATGCAAAAGCTAGGAACAGAGAAGAAGAATCAGTAGTTGGAAAATATGGGCTTGGTGATAGAAATGAAGCTGGAGGTAGAATGATTGAATTTTGCACAATCAATGACTTATTCATTGCAAATATGTTTTATAAGAAACATAAACGCAGGTTATACACATGGATTTCACCTGATGGTATGCATAGGAATCAGACTGATTACATCTGTGGAAGAAACCACTGGAGAAGCTCAATATCAGCTGTGAAAACTAGGCCTGGACCCGATTGTGGAACAGACCACCAACTTCCCATATGCAAGCTCAAGCTGAAGCTGAGGAAAATTAAACCGAGTCCATGAGAACCAAAATATAACTTTGAGTCTATAACACCTGAATTTCAGAACCATCTTAAGAACAGGTTTGAGGCCTTGAACACTAATGAGTGAAGGCCAGATGAGTTGTGGGAGGATATCAAAGGTATCATCCAAGAAGAGTGCAAATGTTCATTACAAAGACAGAAGAGGAAGAAAAGACCAAAATGAATGTCAGAAGAAACTCTGAATATTGCACTTGAGTGCAGAGAAGCCAAAGCACAAGGAAGAATTCAAGATAATAAGGAGCTGAACAGAAGATTTCAAAAGGCAGCATGGGATGACAAAACAAAATATTACAATGAAATGTGCAAGGAGCTGGAGTAAGAAAACCAAAAGGGTCAAACTCACTCAGCATTTCTCAAGCTCAAGAACTGAAGAAAAAATCAAACCTTGAGTTTTATAATCAAGGATGCTTTAGGCAGAGTATTAAATGGTCCAGAAAGTGTTAAAAGAAGATGGAAAGAATATAGTGAGTAATTGTATCTAAAAGAATTAGCAGACACAGAAAAATTTAATGAAACAACATATGAGCAAGAGCCTATGGTGATGAAGGATGAAGTTCAAGCTGCTTTGAAAGAAATGCCAAAAAATAAGGCCCGAGGAATAGATGGTGTACCAATTGACATATTTCAGCTAACAGATGCTACCCTGGATGTGCTCACCAAGTTGTGCCAAGAAATCTGGGGAACAACCACTTGGCCAACTGACTGGAAGAGATCTATATTTGTCCCCATCCCAAAGAAAGGTGACCCAACAGAGTGTGAAAACTATAGAACAATATCGTTGATTTCATACGGAAGCAAGATTCTGCTGAAGATCATCCAAAAATGACTGGAAGAGCACATCAGCAGAGAATTGCCCGAAGTCCAGGCTGGGTTTAGAAGGGGTCGTGGTACTAGGGATATTGTAGCTAATGTTAGATGGATCTTGGCTGAAAGCAGGGAGTACCAGACGAATGTCTATCTGTGCTTCGCTGATTAAACAACGGCATTTGACTGTGTGGACCATAACAAACTGTGGCTGACTCTGAGAAGAATGGGAATCCCAGAACACTTGATCACGTTTATGCGAAACTTACACTTGAACCAAGAAGCAGTCGTCAAAACGGAGCAAGGAAACACTGCATGGTTCAAAATTGGGAAGGGCATACGCCAGGGATGTGTCCTGTCTCCATACCTTTTGAACCTGTATGCAGAAGAAATCATCCAGGAGGCTGGGCTCTATGAGGAGAAATGCGGCATCAGGATTTGTGGAAGATCTATCAACAATCTGCGTTATGCAGATGACACACCCTGCTTGCTGAAACTGAGGAGGACCTGAAGTGCTTGCTGCTGAGGGTCAAGGACTGTAGCCTTCAATATGGATTGAGGCTCAATGTCAAGAAGACAAAGATTCTCACCACTGGACCAATTGGCAGCATCAGGATGGATGGTGAAGA
>NW_006399762.1:8896606-8904317 GCF_000299155.1 Elephantulus edwardii
AACAACAACAACAATTAATATTACTTGGTATCCTGCCACCAGGATAGGACTTCCAGATGCTGATGTTGGCCTATTGATCGGCTAAGTTATATATGTACTGAAGGACTGATTTTTCTTTTCCTTCAGTCCTCAAGGCAGTTGGGCAAGCTCTGAGGCAAAACAAATCCTCAGATCTGTCACATCTGACTGATACCAGCCTCTTCCTTTCACCCACAATGCAGTAGAGGTCTTTTCAATTCCAATCAATGTAGGAGTACGGAAGTGAATGACACTCGACTCAATAGCACCTAACAACAACCTTCATGGTAGGGAATTCTGGTGACTGAGTGGTAAGGAGCTGCACTGCCAACTCAAAGTCCCTCAAATCTACTAGCTACTCCCCAGTAGAAAGATGGGCACTCTCCTCCTGTGCAAATTATAGCTGGAGGGTTAGCTATGTGTTGGTGTTGACTCATTGGCACATAAAAAATAATGTGTATGGTGTAGGGAGCTCTAGTAGGTGAGGATGAGGAATTACACCGCCAACCAAAGGCAAGTGGAAGGAATCCACCAGCTGCTCTACAGAGAAAGAAGGAAAATCTTCCCCTATGGGACTTACAGCTTCTGAAAACTCACTAGAGGGTCAGATTTGTGTTGGTTCCAACTCAACAGCACATAATAGCAAGAATATGTAGGGTATTATACAGCACTAGTGGAAGATTCCATAGTTAGCACTACATACACAAAAGTAGTGCCTCTCCAGTGATTTGGATGGAAAAAAGATGGGCAATCTTCTCCTGTGTAATATATAGATTCCAAAAACCCACTGGAGGGCTAGCTTACTGCTATGGACTTGGAACTGATACCAGTTCTACTTCCTGGCAGTGAGGGTCAGTGATATATGACACTATAAGAAAAAGGCTGAGATACACTGTCTTAAATAATATAAATGCAAGGTTCTTCCTGTGTTGATCCTTATATATTCCAACTTTGGAAACTTTTTCTGTGAAAAAAAATTTTTTTTTGTTTTCTTACTCCATGTTCCTTGTAGGAAGAGGAATTTTAGCAAGTTCGGGTTTAAAAATAAAATTCTAGCACAGAGTGCATTCTACAGTACATTTCCTATCACATTATCAATATTCATGGATCCAACTCCTACAGCCGAACAGAGAAGTGGAAATATTGTTGCCATGACCACATCATGTCCTTGGAAGATTCGAGAGGAGGTATTAGATAGTTTGATTATACCAGTAATGCAATCTTGCATACTAGTCTACCACTCTCTCACTGTTGCGGTTGTCAGCTAGCATCTAGTCAGAACAACCCACAGCTGACCCTCAAGCTGACTTTCAGAGGCAATAAATAGGACAGGAGGAGTCTGCCTATCTTTCTTTCATGGAGAAGCTGGTGGATTCTGACCATGTACCTTCATGTTAGCAATACAATTCCTTACCACAAGGAACCAGAGTTCCCTTTGCAGTTATTATGTGTCATCAGATCAGTTCCAGTTCTCATAGCAACCCTATGCATAACGGAATGCTCAATCCTATACCAACCGCACAATCACTACTGTGCTTTAACCATTGTTGCAGCCACTATATTGGGCTGTCTCACTAATGCTCTTACTCTTTTCCACTGACACTCCACCAAACATGAAATTTCTTCCTTAGTGACTGGCACCTTCTGATGTATGAGAAAGGTGGTTTTATCTTCTTTGTTTCTAATGTGCAATCTGACTGCCTTTCTTCAAAAAGAGATTTGTTTGTTCTTTTAGCAAGCAGTATGTTGTTGTTGTTGTTAGGTGCCATCAAGTCGCTTGTGACTCATAGCGACCCTATGTACAAGAGACCTAAATGCCGTTCTATCTTGTGCCAACCTCTCCATCTCAAACACACTCATTCCCACCACTCCACTCACAGAATCGATCCATCTCATCAAGGGTCTTCCTCTCCTGCGCCGTCCCTTCACTCTCCAAAACATGATGCCCTCTCCAAGGTCCAGTCCCTCCTTGCAACGTGTCCAAAGTATGTCAGACAAAGCTTCAGAGTCAAGGGACTCCAGGGAACATTCTGGCTTCACCCTCTCTAGGACAAACCCGTTTGTTCTCCTAGCAGTCCATGGTATATTCAATACTCTTCTCCAGCACCACAGCTCAAAGGCATCAATTCTCTTTTCTGTAATCCCTATTCACTGTCCAACTCGCCAACGCATAGCACATCATTGTGAAGAATATAGCCTGGATCAGGCGCACCTTAGTCTCCAGCCCGACGTTGTTGCTCTTCAGTACTCTTGAGAGGTCCCTCACAGCTGACTTTCCCAATGCAATTCGTCTCCTATATTCTTATCAACATTATGATTCAAAGGCATCAATTATTACTCAACTTTCATTAAAAATTTCTATTTTTTTTTAATTTGGGCTTAAGTAGAGATTGTGAGGATGGTGCAGAGTCAGAAAGGTTTCTATCAGTTGTGCATGGAGTTACTATGAGGCAGCATCAACTCCATTGCACCGAACAACAGTAGCATTTTTAAATTACAGGAAATAAATTCTTATAAACGTGCTTGTGCACTGTAACTGAATGTGCACACACAAGACAAAAATTAATGGAAAACACTAACCCTAAATTGGATCTGAGCCCAGTTCTTCTCCAGGTTTCCTAGTTAACCTATATAAAAAATTGGTTATCTGTAATGCATTAAACGTAGGCATTTGTTGGCTAAAAAAGTAAGCAAGACTTCCTCTAAGAAATTCAGATTTTATAACTAGCTGAAGATAAAAGATTTCAAGATTCTCTCCTTCTGAGAATGAAAGATCTTATTCACAGTGACTAGTCAGATACAAATGACTAGTTCATGTCTGAGGCAGCCGTGGGAAACATTTCAGGGCATTTCTTTTCTAAATCAGAATCTCCTTTTGAACCTCCTCTTGAATAGTGCTTGCTCATTCCTTTTGTGGTTAACAGCACTTCTATTTCAGAATAAGGTAGGTCAAAGAAAACACTCTCATCTATTTTAAAACACTTCATGCTCTTCAAAATATAGCAAAAACACTTATAAATGGGAACTAGAACGTTCGGGAAGGAAAGAGATTCCTGACAAGTATTGCAGGGCCAGGAGGAGCAATGTTATCAAATGGTTTTTCAGTACTGATACATCGTTTCTAATTTATTGTGCTAAATTCACTACTTCCACAATGAAATAAAAATAGAGAAAGCATGTAGAAATGTCACACAGTCAGAGGTATTTAGTTCATAGAAAAGATGATAATTCACCAGATTCAAATTAATGATTGATGTCGTAACAGGTTTTCATCCATGAAATAAACAAACATTTACTGAAATCTGATGTAGAAGTTGGCACTATAATAAACATTGCACAAAACTCTGAGACATTAGTTGGCATCATAATCAAAGAGTTTTTGATTCAATAAACCAATGGAATGGAAAGAGATTAACTGTACACAGGTGCATAAGAATAAACTGGGTGTGGAACTGGTTTTGGGGAACTTGGAATCCCACTGATATGTTTCTATAATATTCTATGCCTCACTTACTCTGGACTATTTCTGATCTACACCTAATAGATCAGCTGGGTTCTTCATATAGTTTAGATTATAGAGAAAAGAAGTTTTATTAATTCATTTCAATACAGAGTTACTTTCCCCTCTCCTCTTTTTCATGAACCATTCCATTTTCTTGGGAACAAACCACATGGAAATTTTCATAACAATCCTATGTATTTATAAATTAGGTGTTCACATAAGTTCAAATTCCAGCTCTATAATAATTTCATTAGTATGGTTATTGTGTTTGATGGAGTTGGAACTGATAAATAGTTGACCCTCCAGTGAGTTTTCAGAGGCAGTAAATTACATAATAAAAGAATACCTATCTTTTTTATAGTATAGTAAGTATTTGCAATGAATAGACTTTGTCTGACATATTTTAAGGATGTTTCAAGGAGAAACCAGTCCTTGGAGAGGTACATCATGCTTGGGAGGGTAGAGGGACAGTTCAAGAGAGGAAGCCCCTCAAAGTGATGAATTGGTTCAGTGACTACGGTACTGGGGGTAGGTGTATCAGAGACAGTAATTTTGGCACAGGATGACCCTCAATGAGATGAATTGATTCAGTGACTAGAGTACTTGGGGTAGGAGTGTCAGAGACAATAAGTTTGACACAGGATAGAGCAGGGTTCAGTGCTGTTTTACATAGGGTTGCTATGAGTCTCAAGTGACATGATTGCATGTAACAACAACATCTGTGAATTGGTTGTTGTTGTTGTTTTCATAAATTTGTCAGTTTGTTTGGTTTTTTTTTTCTTCTTGTGTGCATCAAATTGGATCTGACTGGCACAGGAGGAGATTGCCCCTCCTTCTCCAAGGGGGCATTTGCCGGATTTGAGCCATGCATCTTTGGGATTGCAGTTCACCTTCTTGAACTAGTGAGCATACTTTTTTGGAACTGTCTTTCACTCTTCAAGTTTTCATTGCTATCAAGTCAGAACTGACTTGCTGCTGACACATGCAGGTTGTCAGGTGCTGCAAACTGCACAGGAAGGGATTGTCCATCTTCCCCTCCCCCACCTCCCACCCCACGCAGGGCAGCTGGCAGATTCGAACTGCCTATCTTTCTGCTGGAAGCACAACTCCATACTTACTCAGTAGGCCACCTGAACGTTAGTTTAAAAAAAGCTGAATTTCAGAGGCCCCAAGAGAAAACTGGATAAATAAAATAAAACTAGGATATGAGGAAATCAAAGAAGTACTAGATTCAACTGAAGTACAAATGAAGCATAAGTTCTATTTAAAAGTAAAAGTCAGAGAGCTCTGCTTGCCTAGTGGCAAGAGGATGCACTGCAATCCCAGAGGTACATGATTTGAATCCACTAGATGCTCTCCTGGAGGAGGGACAATCTCCTCCTCTAACAGTCAGATCCGATTTGATGGTATGCACACACAAAAAGCAAAAGTTAGCTTTTCACTTTACATGAGGAAATTTAATAAAATACCTTTTTCTTCTGTTTTGTTGTGCCATCAAGTCACTTGCAACTCATAGTGACTCTATGTATAGCAGGTCTGAACCATGCACTATCTTGAGCCAACTTCATTGTCTCTGACACACCTACCTTTATTTCCCCAGTCACTTAGTCAATCCATCTCACTGAAGGTCTACCTCTCTTGCGCTGTCCCTCCACCCTCCCAAGCATGACGTCCCTCTCCAAGGACTGGTCCCTCCTTGCAACATGCCCAAAGTATGTCAGATGAAGCTTCAAAATCCTTGCCTCCACAGAGAAGCCTAGCTTCACCTTCTCCAGGACAAAAACATTTCTTCTTCTAGCAATCCATGGTATATTCAATACTCTTCTACAGCACCACAACGAAAAGGCATCAATTCTTCTATCAATCCTCAGTCACTGTCCGGTTCTCTGATGACTAGTAAAGAATTGTAAAGACCATGGCCTGGATCAGGTGCACTTTAGTCTCTAGAGTGACATCATTGTTTTTCAGTACTCTGGAGAGGTCCCTGACAGATATGTCCAGTGAAATTTGTCTATTTATTTCAAGGCTGCCGGTACCAAGAGTGTTGATTGTGGAGCCAAGCAAGTTGAAGCTGTTAACTCTTGTCGACCAAAAGTAAAGTATATTAATAATGAGACAAAACACCAAGAATGTATAAGAAAACAAAGGTAAATAAAGCAGAAGGTGAACAGTTTGAACAACTGAAGTGCCCTGTACCTTTATTGAAAATTGCCAGTGAGCAAATTACAAAGAGAATTCTATGTAAATGAAGCTAAACTCTTTCTATTGAAAACCTTATGCAAATGACACCTAAGGTCTGCCTTGGTGCTTCAGGGTGAATTCCGGCTTGTATCAGCACCTTCTTCATATCCTGATATGGCATTTGGTTTACTTTATAATATTTAGTATGAAATTCGGCATCCCACAGTTAACAATCTCAATCTCTTCAATGTCTATCATGATGCTGCCTATTGGCCCAGTGAGATTAGTCCTTGGAGCAGGATGTCATGCTTGAAAGGTTAGAAGGACAGCACAGGAGAGGAAGACCCCTGATGGGATGGATTGCAAAGTAACTGGGGTAATGTGGGTAGGTATGTCAGCGTCAGTGAAGCTGGCTCAGGATAGGGCAGGGCTCAGAGCTACTGAACATAAGGTTACTATGAGTCATAAGTGACCTGATGGCACACAACAACAACAACAAGAAGCCAGGAGAGTCAGGCACTTCTCTAAATGCTAACAAAGAAACATGGAATAAAATAGAAATGATTCTTCCCTCCAGAAGAAAATTAGCTCTTCCCCACAAAACTAATAACATTATGGAGTTGTTATTAATGGCTAATAAGTATTAATTAAATAAATGAGTCTGTTAAAACATTGTAAGTGCCTGAATTAAGGGAAAAAATCTAAAGCACATTTCTGTGTGACTTTCTGTAAGTTCATAAACAGAAGAAGCACTTCATTATCTACGGTCTATTAACTCCCTTTTTATCCTATTATTGTTGTTAGTTTGCCATCTATTCATTTTTACCAGGGATGAACTTTTACATAAATATATAAATACAGTTGAGTGAACCTTTGCTTCACAACTGCTTTCCAGATGTTGATTTTTCCCAAGGTAATCATATTTAAAGGGGCAATGGTGGTCCAGTGGTAAAATTCTCCCCCTTCCAAAAGGGAAACTAAGGTTCAAAGCTCAGTTATTGTACCTTAAGAGCAGCCACCACCATTCTGTCAATGAAGGCTTGAGTGTAACTATGATATTGAACAGACTTCAGTCGATTTTAGGATTACTAAGGACTGGGAAGAAGACCTAGCAATCAACCTTGGAAAATCAGCCAGAGACAACCTTATGGATCACATTAGCCCAAAACCAAACAATTAAAGAGATGGCAATGCTTTGTTCCAAAGTGCATGAGGCCATCAGGAGTCAGGAACAAGTACACTCATGCAGTTTGGTTCATTCTCACAAATATGATGCATATTTTTTACCAGAACGTTTATAAAATATAAGAAAAAAAGAGAGTTAAAGTAAAGCTTTTTTTAAAAAAAATCTGTATGAAGAGGAGCTGAGACTTCTTGAATAAAGTCTAATCTTCCTAAGGAAATATTACTGCAAACATTTGGATGTCGTTAAAACTGGTCTGGAATTTCAAGTCTCAAAATATCGGTTATGACTTAGTAAAACCTGTGCCATCTGTTTTTATAAGCTTGCGATAGAAGGATCTATTTTAAATATGTTTCTTCCCAGACAAACTTATAGGCAAATTGGCAAGCTTTCTCAAAGATCAACACTTCTGACTTCATCGTTAGGATTTTTTTTTCCTTCTGTGTAATCACAGTTGACTATTTTCCAAATGCTTTTGTAGGTTTTGATCCTGACCAATTAGCTAATAAACCCGTACATGGACTGATTAGTTCTATAAAAACAAACCTCTTGCCATAAAATATCAACACTTCTTAAAAGGGTGACATGTCAAGCATTACCATCCAGTTCTAATTTACTGCACCTACTTGCCTTCTTGGGGAATGGCAGCAGGCCAGGCAGGAATATCTAGGCTTGTTTGAAAGCTGCCTCTGAGTTGCCTAGCAAACCTCCTGTCACGGGGGATTTGCAAGATCTTGAACACCCTGAAGATGCCCTCTTCTTCACAGGATAGAATCCCAGAGAAATGTTTTTTTATAAGGTGCGCCTGATCCAGGCCATAGTCTTTG
>NW_006399762.1:8904647-8906412 GCF_000299155.1 Elephantulus edwardii
CAACAATAATATCTGCAAATGCTTTCTGAAAAGGTAAGTCTTTATTAGTTTCCTTAATTTAAATAAAAGTTGCCATCAAGTCAGTTCAGACATATACCGACACCAAGGTGTGTCAGAACAGAACTGTGCTCTGTGTAGAATTTTCAATGCCTGATTTTTCAAACCTTTTCCCCATGGTATTTCTAATTAAACTTGAAGATTCAATCTCTCAGTTAAGAGTCAGCTTATTAACCATCTGAAATACCCAGAAGTTTCTTTAGTGAGCTGCACCATTAACCCAAGAGTAAAACATCTCTGGTGGTTAGCATTCATCAATGGCTCCATAGGAGAAAGCAATCTCCTCCAATTAAGATTTACAGCCCCGGAAATGTACGAAGGGCTGTTATGACTTGGTTCTGACTCTACAGCAATGAGTTTGAGTTGCGTACATATTTAAAACAGTTCATTATAAAGATAGGGAGCTCTTATGTCTGCAGTAAGCTGCTACTCCAAAGACTGGGAATCTATGGCAGTTTCAATATACCAGTTAATCCAAGGGAGAAATAGGACAGTGTCTTACCATTGTGATTTACAGCTTTGGGGAGCCAATGAAGGGGTTTTTATGACATAGAACTGACTCAATGGCTGTTGTTGTTGTTGTTAGGTGCTATCAAGTTGAGTATAACGAAAGTGACCCGATGAACAAAAGATCTGAACCCTGTTCTATACTGAGCCATTCTCACATTTCCTGACACACAAGAGCCCATTGCAGCAGTCCCCGTGTCAGTCTACCTGGTTGAGGGTCTTCCTCTCCTTTTCCGACTCTCTACCTTTCCCAGGATTATGTCCCTGTCCAAGGAATAGTTACTCCTAGTGACATGCCCAAAGTATGCGAGGACAAGTATCATTATTCTTGCCTCCAAAGAGCACTCCAGCTGCATCCTCTCCAAGACATATTTGTTTGTTCTCTTGGCTATCCATGGGATGTACAGTGTTCTTCTCCAACACCCCAGCTCAAAGGTATCAATTCTTCTTCTGTCATCCTTATCCACTATCCAGCTCTCAGATGCACAGCAAGTGAACAGAAAGACTATGGCCTGAATCACACACCTTAGTCCTTAACTTGACATCATTACTCCTCAATAATTTGGAGAAGTCCCTAACTGCAGATTTTCCCAGTGCAATGTGTCTCTTTATTTCTTGACTGCTAGTACCAAGGATGGTAATTGTAGACCCAAGCAAGATGAAGCTGTTGACAGTTTCAATCTCCTCTCCATCCTCCACGATGTTTGCTGTCTATCAGTCCAGTGGTAAGAATCGTTGTTTTATTGGCACTGAGATGAAATCCATACCAAAGCCTGCATTCCTTTATCTTGTGCAACAAGTGCTTCAAGTCTTCACTTTCAACAAGGTTGTATCATCTGCATAACATGGGTTATTGATGGGTCTCCCTCCAATCCTGATGCCATACTCCTCCTTATGGAGTCAAGCTTTGGATAATATGTTCAGCATACAGACTGAATAGGTATGGAGAGAGAATACAACCCTGAAAAACTCCCTTTAAGTCATGCAGTGCTCCCCTGCTCCATTGATAAAAGAGCTTCCTGATCTAGATACAAGCTCCGCATGAGCATAATTAAATGCCCTGAGACTCCTACTCCTTCAAATGTCAGCAACAACTTGTTATGACCCACACAGTCAAATGTCTTTGCATAGTCATAAAGCACAAATAAAACATTCTCCTGGTATTTCTTACTTTCAATCAGGATCCATCTGACATCTGGAT
>NW_006399762.1:8906777-8908372 GCF_000299155.1 Elephantulus edwardii
ATCTTGAATCAATTACATCTGCATTTTAAGATCATTTTAGGAATAAGTTGGAAGCATTCAACACCAATGATCAAAGATAAGATGATTTGTGGGATGTTATCAAGGATATCATCCTTAGAGAAAGGAAAGATCATTACAGAAACAGAGGAGAAAGAAAAAATCAAAATGGATGTCAGAAGAGACTCTAAAGATTGCAATGGAGCATCAAGAAGCTAAAACAAAAGGAAAGCATGCTAAAGTAAAAGAGTTGTCCACCTCAGGAGGACAGAGCAAAGCATTATAATGGAATGTGCAGAGAGTTGGAATTGGAAAAGGAAAATAGAACTCCCTCTGCATTTCTCAAGCTGAGAGACCTGAAAAACAAAGTTTAGCCTCGTGTCACAATATTGAAAGAAGCCAAAACAAAGGGGGGAAAATCAAGAAGTTAAGGAGCAGAATAGAAGATTTCAAAGTGCAGCTTGAGAAGAAAAGACAAAGTATTGTAATGAAATGTGCAAGGAGCTGGAGTCAGAAAAATCAAAAGGGCTGAATCCACTCGGCTGAAGAAACTAAAGAACAAATTTAAGGTGCAAGTTGCAAAGTTTAAGGATGCTATGGGCAGAATATTCAGTGATTCAGGAAGCATTAAAAGAAGATGGGAGGAGTATACAAAGTCACTGTACTAAACAGAAGAATTTCAAGAAACATCTGATCAGGAGGCAATGGTGATGAAGGAGGAAGTTCAGGCTGCTCTGAAGGACTTGGCAAAAATAAAGCCCCAGGAATTGATGAAATGCCAATTGACATATTTCAACAAACATATGCTGCCCTGGATGTGCTCACCAGCTTGTGCCAAGAAATCTGGAGGACAACTACCTGGCCAATTAACTGGAAGAGATCCATATTTATTTCCATTCCAAGAAAAGGTTATCTGACAGTATGAAATTACCAAACAATATCACTAATATCACACATTAGCAAGATTCTGCTGAAGATTATCCAGAAACAACTGGAACAGTACATTGACAGAGAACTACCAAAAACAAGCAGAGAAGATATTGTGGCACTAGAGATAATACTGCCAATGTTGGATAGATTTTGACAGAAAGCAAAGAGTACCAGAGGAGTGTCTACCTGTATTTCATTGGCAATGCAAAGGCATTTGACTGTGTGAATAACACCAAATTGTGGCTAACGTTGAGGGAAATGGGAATCCCAGAACACTTGATTGTGCTTATGTGAAACCTATACTTGGGCCAGGAAACAGTCCTCGGAACAGGGCAGGGAAACACTGCAAGGTTCAAAATCAGAAAGAAGTGCATCAGGGATGCATACTTTCTCCATACCTTTTCAATCTCTATGCAGAACAGATCATTCAGGAAGCCAGGCTTTATGAGGAGGACTGTGGTATCAGCATTGAAAGAAGACTCATAACCCACATTATGCAGATGACACAACTTTGCTTGCTGAAACTGAAGAGGACCTGAAGCACTTGCTACAAAAGGTCAAGGACTGTAGTCTTCAATATGGATTTAAGCTCAACATCAAGAAAACAAAGATTCTCACGACTGAGCCAATAGGCAGCACCATGATAGATAGAAAAGAGATTGAAGATG
>NW_006399762.1:8911331-8934129 GCF_000299155.1 Elephantulus edwardii
ATACCAATTGACATATTTCAGTTAACAGATGCTGCCTGGGTGTGTGCATTGAAGGTACTGGCAAAAAAATCCCAGGAATCGATGGGATATCAATTGACTTACTTCAAATAACAGAATCACTCTTGGATGTACTCACAAGTCTATGCTAGGACATTTGGAGGACAGCTCTCTGGAAGAGATTGCTATTTGTTCCCATTCCCAAGGAGGTGATCCAACTGAATATGGAACTATTAAACAATATAGTTAATATCACACGTAAGCAAAATACTGCTGAACATCATTAAAAAATAGCTATAACCGTATATAGATAGGGAACTGCCAGATGTTCAAGCAGGATTTAAAAGTGGCCATGACACCAAGGATAACATTGCTAATGTCAGTTGGATTCTGGCTAACTCAATGGCAATTAAATTTTATAAAAGTGAAATAAATACTAAGCTTTCCCCCATTTTACCTTTGTAAAAGCTTAATATATTCCTTGGTGAATATAGTTTTATCATAAATTTCTATATACAGCTCCAGTTCTACATAGTACAAATTAATCCTATTTTCCAAAGTTGATAGCGTAGTTTATTTTCCAAAAATTAATATGACCCCTCTATGTAACTAGTATTTTATACATGTAAAAATACTCAACAGTAATTGCTAAGCTTCAATAAAAACAAAAGTCTTACTAAACTCTGTAGTTATTATACACTAAGTCCTGAAGAATATTATACATTCATTTTCTCTAACATTTAGTGCCAGTATGATTTTGTATTAATCGAAAAGCTAAGCCAGATAATAATGACTCATAGAGACCCTACGGACAGTCTATCTATATTTTGTCCCATTCTTATTCACATTGATCATTGATCAAAAATGCTCAAGCCTTTTATGGCAGACACTGTGCCAGTCCATCCCTTTGAGAGTCTTCTTCTCATTTGCTGATACTTCCCCTAGAGAGTGCTTATAGCGACGTAGTATGGAGTTTTGCTGCCAGCTCAAAGGCAAGTAGTTCAAATCTACCACCTTTTCCACAAGTCAGACAATCTCTACTAGAGGGTTAACTATGAGTCATTTTCAACTAGACAACACTTAATAACTAACTACAACCACCTTTCCTAGGATGAGATCTTTTTCCAAGGACTAACCTTTCCTGACAAAACGCCCAAACTAGGTGAGGTAAGGAGTTTCAGCACCCTTGTCCCTAAAAAGTCCCTGGGTGCACTTCCTCCAAGACAGATTTGTTTGTTCTTTTGGCAGTCAATGAGATATTCAATACTCTTCACCAACAGCATAACTCAAAGACATGAATACTTCTCTAGCCTTATTTATTTACTAACTTGGGTGTGAACCATGTTTCCAAGCAATATGATACTAGTTACATACAACATATAGAATAGTCAAATTTAAGAGAGAGAAAACAGATTCAAGGTTACCAGAGTTGAGGGATGAGAGGATAGAGAGATAATGCCTTAATGGGTATGGAATTCTATTTAGAGAGATGAAAATGTTTTGGAAATATATGACACTGATGATTGTACAACACTGAGAATGTAATCAGTGTCACTAAACTGTAAATTTTTTTAAAAGAAAATTCTTATTGGTTTGCTGAAAAATGGCAAACATCATGTGATTTTTCATTTTATTAAGATTAATCTAAACACAAGTAATAGCTGACCTAGTAAAGCATGGTTAACATTATAGACCATAAAACAGGTACAAATTTATATTCATAGAGGCATGATACCCTCTCTTATAGCCGTACTACTATCCTTTCTCCAACTCTCTTCAATCTGTATGCTAAGCAAATCATATAGGAAGCTGGACTCTGAAGAAGAATGTGACATCTGGATCAAAGGAAAATTCATCAATAACCTGCATTACGCAGATGACACAAACTCATTTAGTGAGAGTAAGGAGGTCTCAAAGCACTTTCTGCAGAAGATCAAAGACTGCCGTCTTCAATATAGACTATATCTCAACATCAAAAAACCAAAAATCATCACCACTGAACTAACAGGCAACATTAAGATGGATGGAGAAAAGACTGAAATTGTCAATGACTCCATATTACTTGGATCCATAATCACACCATTGGCAACAGTAGTCGGGATATCAAAAGACATATTACACTGGGAGAGTCTACTGCAGGGATCTTTCCAATGTACTAATGAGCAATGAAGTCAGTCTGAAGAGTAAGGTGTGGTATATTCAATCACTTGCTATGCATCTGAGGGCTGGTCAATGAATAAGGATGACGGAAGAAAAAGCAATTCTTTGACTCATGGTGTTGGATATTCCATGGACTGACAAAAGAACAAACAAGTATGTCTTAGAGAAAGTGCAGCCAGAGAGCTCTTTAGAGGCAAGAGTGATAAAGTTTTGTCTCACACACAATAGTCATGCTTCTAGAAAAGATTAGTGATCCTTAGAAAGGGACATCACAACAGAAAAGGTGGTAAATCAGTGAAAGAGGAAAACCCTAAAACAGATGGACTGAGACAATGACTGCAGCAATGGGCTTACATATGTCAGAGATGATGATGATGATGGCTCAAGACATGACAGAGTTCAGATCTGTTGTTCAGAGAGTCAGTATGAGTAGTATTCAACTCAATAGCATCTAACAACTAAAGCTACAAGTAAAATGACATCTATACTTTCCAGGCCATTACAGTTGCAACTTCTCCCACACAATGATTTATTTTCACATTTTTCATTTTAATACATGCACAACAACACATGCATACAACAGTTCATCAATTTCTTCATGTGCACAATTTCTTCACATATATACTGCATGTGGGGAGCTCTGGTGACTAAGTGGTAAGGAGTTGTGCCACCAACCAAAGGCAAACAGTTCAAATCTATCAGCTCCTCTGACAGAGATATGTGGGTAATCTATTTCCATCAGATTTACAGCCACACCGGGTGGAGGGTCTACTCAACTCCAAGTCAGTTTCAACTTGATGACACATAACACTGTTCAGGCATAGACTAATGTTTTTAAATCTGAATGACTGATATCTCTCCATTTCAATGAAATTTTATGAAATCTTGGATATTATGTAATAATGTGAAAATAATAATAGTAATAGTAATAAAAAATGCTGTCTGAGAGGACATTTGAGTGCTAGATTCAACTCAGACATTACTTGGCTTTACAGCTTTAAAAAATCATTTTTACTTCTACGGGCAATAGTAAAAGGATAGGATTGATCAACATATTCTTTATGTTTTCTAATTTTAATATCTTTTACCATTATCAGTGACACAAAATGTAGATAAAACTTCAGTAACCAGTATGAATTAGGAAAACGAGAGTAATAACAGAGTAATAACTAGTCTGGGATTTTTTTTATTTTTAAATTTTTTCTAATGGGTTTTTAAAATTTTATATCAGTTTGCATACAAAATTCGTATACATTGTGTATACATTGTCTTTCACACATTATTTCATTCACATTGTTTTGTAAAATTAACAACTATTGATCTATGCCCACTATTAGTCTATATTTTCCGGTCCCCACTGGACCTTTCCTAATTCCTTCACCCTCTCCCTCTGCCCTCTAAATTCTGCAATTTTGTGATGTAATGAAAAAAAAAAGCGGTGGTCTCAATTCCACCTAGGGTAAAAGGTAAACTGTGTATTTTAGGTAAACGTGTGAGGTACGACCCAGAAGAGTTAATTTGCACAAAGATTTTTCTGAAGGAAGAGAAAAGAGGTTGTATGAGGAGATTACTGAAAGAGAAAAATCGTTAATTGTGATATAATAAATTGATTGTTTAAAACAAGTTTCCTAGTCATTGACTTTGACTTTTGTCCCATTGTTGAGTGGGACTATACTGATGATGTGAATGATATTCATAGCACCCTTTATACAGGACCATGTAATCAAGGTGTGTAAACTAAAAATGAGGGGATTGGTCCATCTTGCTGTCACTGTAGGCTTGAACTGAGCAGATGTAGAGGCCAGAAACAAGCAGAAAGTGCAGTGCGTCCTTCAGGGCCAGAGATTCATGTGCAAGATGGACAAAGAAGAGTAGTATCAGCAAGGGTGGCAGAGAATCAAATACCAAATTGAGACAGAGCTGAACTGGAACTGTCACCCCATGAAGCCAGAGCCAACAGCCTTCATCTGCATCATCTAAATATTTACTATTACCTCCTATTCTCTTCAGTCTATTGCAACTTTCATACTTTAAAAACTGATTAAATCCCACTATTGCAATAACTTCCCAGTAGCTCCTGCATCTGATTGCTACTTCACCACAAGGGCTCAAGATTCATGTGAATGAATTTCACTCATAAATGTTTTTTTAAATGGCAGTCCCTCATGGTCCAAATGGTTAAGTCCTTAACTATTAATCAGAAGATTAACATTTTTAATACACTCAGAGGCACCTCAGAAGACAGACCTGATTTTGATCTCCTGTTAGGGCACAGCAATTTAAATCTCTGTATTCATTTCTACTCTAAAACTCATAAGGTTGTTATCAACCCCATGTATCTGCAGCAATTAGTTTTATTATGCTTTGTATTGCTTTGAATAACTTCGTATCACATACTGACAGAATACAGCCAAGACCCATAAGATTTCATAATCTGGTCTCTGCCTACCCCTCACCTGTTCTCTTCTGTGTTCACACACAAAAGTATCTGCATCTTTCCAAACAAAGCCTACCATATATATTTCCTTGCCATTTCATCTTTATTTTTTTTATTTTATTGTATTAATTTTACGTGTACTGTCAAATCAGATCTGACTGGTACAGGAGGAGATTGCCCCCTCCTTTTCCAGCACAGCATCGGGTGGCTTTGAACCGTGTACCTCTGGGATTGCAGTGCAACGTCTTGCGACTAGGCCACCAGAGCTCCCTTTTCCTTGCCATTTCAATTCTTGTTCCCCCTGTCTCAGTTTTATTTTTTTCCCCCATTTTGCTGGTGAATAGCATTACTCTATCCCCTAAGTAGACTGTGCACAACTTTGATTTAGAGTCTAGTCCAAATTTCTCTCTTTTCATATGTTATTACTGAAAATATGCACAGAAAAATACACACCAACTCAACAATTTCTACATGTGCCACTTGGTTACATATATTACATTTGTCAAAATGGTTAGCTATTCTTATTTTCTTTTTCTAAATTCTTTCTCTGCATTGGTAATCATTCATTACCCACTAAATTTCTTACCTAACTTTTCAACTTAGAGTTACTAGGTCCTTATGGATAGTTCTTTAAAAGAGTACAGTGCTCAAGGAATACATTCTTTCTTAATTAAGCTAATCTATTACTTTGTTTAAAGATGATTTCAAGATGTAAGTTTTGAGGTTTAAAAATTACCTTATTTAAAATAACCATTTCAAGGATCATCTAGCCTGAATGGCTCCAGAAAGATGGATTCAATGCTAATTTAAAGTTGGGCTTTGCATTTATATCTTTTAGTTAAAGGTTCTTCTATGTCATATTTTTATTAAAATTGTTAGTAATGGTAACTGGGCACTAGCCAGTTTTGGTCTCATGCCAAAGGAAGCCGTTTCAATGGAGGCAATTAGTCACAAATTCCATTTCCTTCTCCTTTTCCAGAGTCCACTTCTTCCTCTATTGCTCCAGTTGAACAGAAACTGATAATTGTACCTTGGATAGCCACTTGTAACTTTCAATACCCAAGACACTATGCAATGAACTAGGAGATAGATCAGAAGCATTAAACATGATATTGGGCCAATTATCTAGTAGGTCACCATCACCTTAAATATAAAACAAGGTATCAAATCCCATGAGATATTTTATTGTATACAGTCTCATTAGCTACTCTTCTCATTATTTTTCTTTTTGTAAAAGTATGTTTCATACATTATCCTAAAACCTAGCACAAATTATGGCACTTGTTAGTATCTTTAAAATATCTGGGGATTCTGAAACTTCAAGGTTGGGTAGCTGCCACATTGAGATTTCAGAGCATTAATTCTAGATCAAGAGTCACACATTCCTTGGAATATCTATTATTGTGAACCACAACTGGATATTTAGAACATTATAATAGTCATACATCCCATTCATACAGATATGAAGAAAATGTATACATCTCTTACTTATCCCTGAGATTACACGTTTCCTTTGTCACTGAATATACTAGAGTGAATTACACTGATTCACTGGTTTTAATAATACGGAAAATAGCCACATTCAGGAGTCTATTAGAGTTATATTTAATTAAGCTTGAAGTTAATCAGTGTTGTCCTGGGGGTAAGTACAGAAATTAAAGTATTGAGGCTTCTGTTCTCACAGAGCAACTTTTAAGGACAAAAACAAATGATAACTATTACAAGACATGGATGAAAGTTGAGAACCTAAGATTTCTTTTCAATTTCATAAGCTTTCACTAGAAAGTAATATTTGGGGAAAGAAAATAATTTAAATGTATTATTTATAAGTTGTTGTTGTTGTTGTTAGGTGCTGTCGAGTCTGATTCACAGTGACCCGATGAACAACTGATCTGAAACTCTTCATTTCCATGTCGAGTCTGATTCACAGTGACCCGATGAACAACTGATCTGAACTCTTCATTTCCATTGTTATCTTCTCAATCTCTGACGTACCCATTACCTCATTCATCATGTTAACTCACCTAGTTGAAGGTGTTCCTCTATTTTTTCTGCCTCTCCACCTTCCCAAGCATGATGTTTTTATCCAAGGGATAACCTCTCCTAGTAATATGCTCAAAGTATGTGAGATGAAGCTTCTTTGCCTCCAAAGAACACTCCGGCCTGTACCTTCTCCAGCACACATCTGTATGTTCTTTTGGCCATCCACAGGATCTTCAGCACTCTTCTGCAACACCACAGTCCAATGGCATCAATTCTTCTCATTTGGGCATGCCAGAATTTAAAAAGGCATTAGGTTTCTCGGGCCTGTGCCGTTTGGGCTCAATGTTAATTGATCTGGGATGAACATTCTTTTAAGTGGTTCAGCAGTGGTCTGTCTACTTGGTCTACTGAATTTAGAGTTGCTGTTTTGATGAACAACTGTACCATAGGCATGTCAAACACCATAATTTGCTACCCATCATAGGAAGTGTTTGGTGGAGTTTCCAAATTGATTAAGGTTTGGAAGCAGGAATGGCATCCACTTCCTAAACCACATGCCTCTGAAAAAGTCTGTGAACTTGGAGAAATGATGATAGTTATAAAAAGACTTTAGGCCTTTTGTTCATCTTTTGTTGAGATAGAGAGAGAGAGAGAAAAAGAGAGATGATATAATAGAGATAGCTAGCCCTTGTATTTAAAAGTTGGTTGGGCTCAAGGGTCTGGTATTATTTCATTTTGGAGCAACATTCATCTAAGTTGCACATGGCTCTTCTGTCAATTTGCTGTACTGTGGTAATCTGGGTTTGCTGTGAAGCTGAACATTGTGCCATTGGGGGTCAAATGCCAAAACAGCTGTCCATGGTGGACAGTGTTTGCTGGATCTCTCAGTTCAAGATAGGTTTGGAAGCAGGAGTGGCATCCACTTACTAAACCTCATGCCTCAGGAAATCTTTGAACATGGAGAAATGATGATAGTTATAGAAAGTCTTCAGGCCTTTGGTTCATAGGGTCCCTATGAGTCGTGCTCAACTCGATGGCAAGCAACAACAACAACAAACATCCTTATTCATTTTCTTCCTCTCAGATGCATAGCAAGTGACTGAAAAGACCATGGTCTGGTCAGGGTCCCTTATTCCTCAAACTGACATCATTAGTTCTCAAGGAACCTAAAGACATGTTGTGTTGGGAAATCTGCTATCAAGAACTTCTCCAAAGTGCTAAAGAGTAAAGACGTCAGTTTAAAGACTAAGGTGCACCTGACTCAAGACAGATTGTTGTCAATTCCTTCATATTCTTGTGAAATTTGGACAATAATTAAGTAAGAAGGAAGAATTGATGCCTTTTAGTTGTGGTATCAGTGAAGGGTAAATGGATGCCCCTTGGACTGCCAAAAGAACAAATAAATCTGACTTGGAGGAGAATATTATCAGAAGGTAACAGCTCTTAGAAAAAGCCATCACAATGCGAAAAGTAGAGGTTCAACAAAAAAGAGAAATACCCTCAGCAAAACGGAGCAACACAGTGACTGAAGATGGGTTTGAGGACGGCAGAGATGATGAAGAAGGCACAGGACAGGAAAAGGTTTCAATCTGTTGTTCTTGGGGTTGTATTTCATTTGATGACATCAAACAACAACAATTACTCAAGAAGTTTTTTTTAAGTTATCATGGTTCTGAAATTACTATGTTCTTATAACTCTGGTGACCCCCATTAAAATAATCAGACTTAAAACACAAACTTTAGCAAAATATTATGCTTTACACATATCCCAAACAAAGAACATGGTTCATGCCTCTTCCGAAAAAGAATTAGTTGCTGAACTATAGTTATGATTCTAATATCCCCAGTAGCACCGTGGAAGGGAGACCTAGCCAGTGTACTTCTACACTGAACACCCTGTAGAACACTTAAAGGCCAGATGAACATAGTTCTGCTTTGACACACACACGGGATCACCAGGAGTCAGAATCAACTCTACAGCAACTTGTTATATTTCTCATTAGAACCTTACCTCAAAAGACTCTTTTCTGTCAATTCTAGATTCTCAGATAACTAGAAAAAAATGAACAAAAGTGCATGATCTTGGATTAGGTTTATACAAGTGTATAAACTTACAGAGAGAAGGTAAGCTTTTTGATATATGTCTGTAACTCTGCATTGATTTGTTGATCTGTAATCTTGGGGAATGATACACACCTATACAAAGTTCCAGAGTACTGCCTTTCATGTTTAAATCAGATTTACTGAGAGATGTGTAAAATCTGACGTATCCAGATGACTCCTTTCAACTATATATGTATCAAGGGACAAATTACATGGAAGTGCAAATTATTCCATCTGAGGTCAGCATTTATTGGAATTTAGAATAACAACTCCCTCAAGACTTTCTTGAAAAACTTGTTGCCCATTTACTCATTTTTTTTAATTGTAGCCTATTGAGGTGTCTGTCCTTTCCTCATGCAAAGTTTTCCATCAAGTGAGGTTCAAGAAGCTAAGCAGAGGAAACTATGTCATAGAAGTAGCATAAAAGCTATGTTTGAGAACAAATGATCTAATAAGTCTGCAGAAATATTTCACTTGTGTTCTACCATCTATATATTCGAGATGAATGACAAACAAAATGATAAAAATCTATGCTTTGTCAATATATATGGTTAGTAGTTTAGCACTTAAAAGTTGGTACTCTGAGGGTCCAGTTAATAGGTATTTTAAAAGTGCTAAGAGTAAAATATCACTGACCACTCCATCAGATTGGTGGGTACAAATAAAATAGATGGAAGGAGTATGAACGTCACAGTGCTTTTGAGTTGGCTCCAAATCACAGCTACCATGTGCATCACATAATAAACTTATTCTACTCCAAAATCATCTTCATGAACAAGCATAAGTTGCTGTGAACTGCATTATCAGAATCTGTCTCTCTTCATAAACTTTTTATGTTTAAGCCCATGAGACTTATAAATATGTATGTTATCTATAAAAACACAGTTGTAGGCATCATGCACATAATAGTGACAGCAGAATCTCTAAGAAAGAAATTATGACCAAGATAGCGTATAATATAAGAATAGCTAATATATCAAGTTTCATTGGCTAGAAGAGTTTTACCTAGGCCAGTAAGCCCATCTATCAGCCATTCCATGATTATCTGTTGAAGATTCCATGAGTAGAGAACTTATATACAAAAAAGAAATGGTTACATTTGTGTATTATTGAAGTACTAATTTTATTTCAGATGTATTTCATCCTCAGTAGAACTGTTCTAATATCCAATTTCACCTGAAATCTATAATGCATGTTTCTTATTATATGACATTAAAACTATAAAGATTTCTTTTCACAGTGTAGAAAAAGCCTATAGGAGCCCTAGTGTCAGAGTGGTTAAGCTGAAAGGTTGGTGATTTAAACCCAGAGGTCATTCCTTTGGAAAAATATGTAGTACTCTGCTTCAATAGAGATTTTTGGCCTTGGGAATCCCACGGAGCAGTTCTACTCTGTCCTTATTGAGTTGCTGCGAATCAGAATCAATTCAATGACAGTGAGTTTGCTTTTGGTTTAGAGAAAGTCCAAGGGAAAAAATCACCTTTCATCTGTTCTGTGGTAAGTTCTTTTTTGTTCTTGGAGCCAATATTCCAAGACAGAACAAGTACCTGGTGGTGTGCCCACAGTAGGTGCCAAGTATTGTTATATTCATTCTATTATGTATTAAGCCAGATCACTTAGATAAAAGTTGTTTTTCATGACATGGTGATTTCATCCTCTCCAATGATGTCAACTACAGCTGTTCCCATATGAATTCCAAATCCTTCCCTTTCTTCTGGGTTCTGAACCCTATGTGCAATTGCCTACCAGGCACCTTGGATGTCCTCCAGGGATCTCACACTCCAAATGTATAAAAGTGAACTCCTTATCTTTCTTATTTATATGTTTCTGATTCTATATGCAGTGTCACTAATATTTTGTCCATTATCTAAGTTATCTCAGATTCCAACATCTCCTTCATTGACTCTCATATTTCTTCAACCTCATCATGCTATAAAAAAATAAAATCACACTTGCTCATTTTGACTAATGGCAATCCATGTGTGCCATGACTAAGCTTTCAATAGCTGTGATCTTTTAGAAGTAGATCACTTAACCTTTCTTCAAAGGTGCCTTGGGTAGGATAAAATCTCCAAGCAATTGAGCATGTTAACTGATTGAAGAGACAACCCTGTGGATGGAATCTAATAATTTTGCATGGATACTATTCAACTCCCTTTTTAAAAAAAATAATACATCATCAATTCCTTTAACACCTTAACACTAGTACAATAACTCTTTAACCATTCCCCAAGTCTTTAGTCTCTTGCCTATCCAATTCTATGTCCACTATTTGATCACATTATTTCTATGCTTAAGGTTGTTGTTGTTAAGTGCTATCGAGTCATAGACAACTCATAGCCACCTTATGAATGATAGAACTGAACACTTGTATAACTTTCATTGTTTCTCTATGTTCATAGAGTTTCTAGAGGCAAGCTATTTTGGAAGTGGATGTCATTCTTGCTTCCAAGTTTGTTTTAATCAGGAAGCTTCACAAAACACTGTCCACCATAGCTAACCATTAACATATTTGACACATCAGTGTCACAGTGTTTAGCATCACAGCAACCACAAGTTACCTCTGTACAGCAAATGGACAGTCCAGTGCTATACCATTTAGAAGAATGTTTGGCCAAAAACAATTAAAACCCGGCCTGAGGGCCCAAATGCCTTTTTAAATAGGAGGCCACTCAAATAATCTCACACTCAATAGCAAGGCAACATTCCACCCTAATCCTCACCAGAACCAGGAAATAAACCTCTGTAGAATCCAGGGCTGTAGAGAACTTCCAAACTGGATTCTAGGACCATACTGCTGGCCAAATACATTTTTAAATAGGAGGCCGAATCAAATCATCTCACACCCAATAGTGAGTCAACATTCCACCCTAATCCTCCTGATAAAATTTCCATTGCTTAAGAGATCACACGTTTTCTATGATGCCACTCCTTTCTCCATTACATTTATTGTCTCTATCCACAGCCTACACATACAGAAAATTTTGAGACTCTAGTCTTATGAAACTTTCTGTGTCAGAGTTCTTAACTTTTCATGCTGTTTCACTCATATGATGTCACCTAAACTGCTTCCAAAATCGGGAAGGGTGTATGCCAAGGAAGTGTCCTATCTTCATACTTTTTCAATCTATATGCAGAACAGATTTTCTGGGAGGCCGAGCTCTTTGAGAAGGAATGTAGCATCAAGATTGGAAGAAGACTCATCAACAACCTGTGTTACACAGCTGACACAACCTTGATTGCTGAAAATGAGGAGGACCTGAAGTGCTTGCTGTAGAGGGTCAAGTACTGCAGCCTTCAATATGGATTGAAGTTTAACACTAAAAAAACAAAGATTCTCAACATTGGGCTGACTGGCAGCATCATGATAGATTGTGAAGAGACTGAGATTACTAACAGCTTCAGTTTGTTTGGCTCCACAATCAATATTCTCGGTACCAGCAGCCAGGAAATCAAAAGATGAACTCCATTAGGAAAGTCTGCTGTTAAGGATCTCTCTAGAGTACTGAAGAGCAACGATGTCAGTCTGCAGGTTAAGGTGTGCCTGGTTCAAGCCATGGCCTTCACAATTATTTGCTATGCATCTGAGAGCTGGACGATGACTAAGGATAATACAGGAAGGATTGATGCCTAATCCATATTGAAGATTGTAGTCTGATCTTTTCAGCAAACGCTTCAAGTCTTCATTTTCAACAAGCAAGGTTCTGTTATCTCATAATTCAGGTTGTTGACATGTTTTTCTCCAATCCTGATATCACATTCTACTTCATAGAGTCCAGCTTCTCCAATGATTTTCTCAGCATACAGATTGAATAGGCATGGAGCAGGGATACAACCCTGATACACACCTGTCCTGATTTTACACCACAAAGTGTTCTGTTGCTCTGTTCAGACAACAGATTCTTGATCTAAGTACAAGTTTCTATGAGCACAATTAAATGCTCATAAAAATTCCCATTTTTCTCAATTTAGCTCAAAATTTTATATGAGCCACGCAGTCAAATGCCTTCACATAAATAGAATTAATCCAGTATTTATTCTTTGTTAACAGCCAAGATGCATTTCACATCAACAATGATACCCCTGGTGTCTCGGCCTCTTTCAAATCCAGTCTGAACTTGTCGTAGAGTATTGTCAATACGCTGTTCTAACCATTTATGGATGATCTTCAGCACTTTATTGCTCGCACATGGTATAAATGACATTGTTCGATAATTTCCACATTCTGTTGGATCACCTTTCTCTGCTAGGCTTGTTAAGTCAACTCAAAGACAATATTCATAGTTCTGGAGTTTATTAAATAAGTAAGAAGTTACAATTCAACATTAGAAATGACTCAGGACATAGCTCTTCAATCAGGACCATTCTTCTTGGCCATGCCTGCAGGTAAACCTCTCTCTCTCTTGCCTCAGCCTCTCAATCCTGTAGCCTCTTAGCCTCTGAACACTTGGGCTCATTGTTGTGGAATAGTGACTGACTCATTGCTGATTCTTCTTTAGGATTCTGAGGCTGTAAATTGCACAGAAGAGATTCCCCATATTTCTCCCAGAGTTGCTGGTGGATTCTTACTGCCAGAGATGTGTGGCCTTTGGATTAGCAGCACAATACTCTATAGGGTAGGCCACTAGGGTTGCCTCAGCTCCACCAATAAGAACTCCACCAGCAAGTTACTCTCATGGAAGTGCTCAGCTTTCTCACTTCGTGGGCCAGGAAACCCATTGAGCTTGTTCCTGCTGCCCTCCAGACTCTGCTACTGTCGGTTTTCTCCCTCAGTTTCTCATCATATCTCACCATCGCTGGTGTTACCACTCTCTCTATCTCTTTCTCTCCCCACTCTGCCTTCTTGGTCCATGTTTGAGCATGGTGGAGACTGTGGCAATGATGCAAAATAGGGAAAAATTTAGATCTGTTGTTCATAGGGTTAGTCTGAGTTGCAGTCAACGCAATAACACCTACGAACAACATTCCTACAAGGGTGCCATGTAACTTATTTGCATATTAACAAGTTACCCAATCTTTTAGTTGAGTCACAAGCAATTCATCTGCATAGCCCCATGCAATTACAAAGACTATGGCTAGAAAGGGAGCTCTGGTGTGTTAATAATAAGGAATTGCACTGCCAAACCAAAAGTATATGGTCTGAATTTACCATCTGCTCCAGGAGAGAAAAAATGGGCAATCTCGACTTGTGCAATTTACTGTCTCTGAAATTCCTCTTGAGGGTCAGCTATAGGTCGGTTCTGACTCAACATTGCATAACAACATAAAATTGAGAGCTCTGGTGGCCTAGTGGTAAGAAATTGTGTTGCCATCCCATAGACACACAATTCTAATCCACCAGCTTGTCTCACAGGAGAAAGTTGGCAATTTCCTTCTGTGCAGGTTACGGCTTCTGAAAACCCACTGGTTGTTTTTTTTTTAAATTATTTTATACTGGTTTATTTACAAAGTTCATATACAATGTTTTTCAATCTGAATCTTTCCCCCTTCCCACTGGATTTTCAGATTTACTGCATCTGAAAACCTATGGGTTGGTTCTGGCTCAACAGCACACAACAATGGCTAGAAGGGCCATATTAAATAATTTGCTGCAACACAGAGTATAATGTTCTAATAGCACTTTGTGTCATATTCATGCTTTATATTATTGTTGTTATGTGCCATCAAGTCGCTTGCAACTCATAGTGACCTTATGATATACAACAGCCCTAAACTCTGCTCTGTCCTGTGCCAATCACTGTCTCTGATACACCCATCCCGATTACCCTAGACATTGAATCAATCCACCTCATAGAGGATCTTCCCCTCCTGAGCTGTCCCTCCACCCTCCCAAGCATGTTGTCCCTCTCCAAGGACCGGTCCCTTCTTACAACATGTCCAAAGTATGTTAGACAGAGCCTCAGAATTCTTGCCTCCAAGGAGCAGCTGGGTTTAACCTTCTCAAGGCTGAATCTGTTTTATTGGCAGTCCATGGTACATTCAATACTCTTCTCCAGCACCACAGCTCAAAGGCATCAATTCTCCTTCTATCCTCCTTAGTCATTGTCCAACTCTCTGATGCATAACAAGTGATTGCAAAGACCATGGCCTGTATCAGACACACCTTAGTCTCCAGAGACACACCGTTGCTCTTCAGTACTTTAGAGAGGTCACTAACAGCAGACTTTCCCATTGCAACAGGTCTTTTAATTTCCTGGCTGCTGCTGCCAAGAATGTTGACTGTGGAGTAAGCAGACTAAAGTTGCTAACAATCTCAATCTCTTCACCATCCATCCTGATGCTGCCAGTTGGTCCAGTGGTGAGAATCTTTGTCTTCTTGATATTGAGACTCTAGTTTTCATTTGCTATAATGTATTCAAGAAATAATTTAATCCATTTTTTTAAGATCTTATTTTGTGTGTATATATGAGTCAGCGTCTGTATTTAGGTAGTATAATTTATTTTTAAAATACCAGGGGGAAAAAACCCTGTAAAGTGTGTTTGTGTTTAATGATGCTATAGAATTCTTAAAACTATATATTTTATTTCATAATATTAGTTTTCATCTAAAATGTCTAGTTAGAACAATTATACTTTCATATGTAATTTAAAGCACTTAGGAATCTAAAAATGGTCACTGCATTACCATTAAAATACTTTTAAAATCATTAAATTTTCAGTATCTATGCATTTTCAGACTACTTAACCCAGATATAGAGTTAAAATGGCAAATGAAAGTCTACTTGCAATATCTGTTTTACTTCTTTTAAAAAGAAAGAGAGAACAATTCATTTTACCTACAAAATAGATTTAGAAAAATGCAATCCACCAAATTATTTCCTTTTAGAAATTATTCTCTTATTCCACACAGTCTAATTAGAGTCTGCCTCACTATAATTCTATCTGAATGCTATATGCTGCAGAGCTGCTCTACACATGAGTCATAGGATAACTATTCCCAGTTTGTAGCCAGTTCTCCAAAGAACCAAAGGGAGGGAAAAGAAACAACTGCCTTTTAAGGAAATCAAACCTGTATCGAATGATAAACCACTTTTCATTCTAGTTGAAAATATTCAAAACAACCAACAGAACAGAATACTATAAAATGCATTACTTTATGGGTGAATTACTCAGCCAAACACATCTGTAGGTTTGTTTAAAATATTTCCTATACTATATTATATATACACACATGATATAAATATAGCCACCTGGACATATGGGTAAGAGCAAAATAAAAGATCACTTCTTTTTCTGAAAACAGCTAGATATGGTGTGAATTTTGTTTTGACTACTTTGTTTAAGAAATTTGTGTTTATAATTTTTTAACCTCTATGAAATTTCTGTTAACACAGACTTTATATTGCAATAGAAATATAGTCAAAGTTATGTTCATGCAGTAGGCACATCTCAATTAATCTCTTTATCTGATTCAACAATTTGATAAGAAAATTGTCACTTCAGTTTGGACTTCTCTCTAATTAATCTTCTGAATTTGAAGAATGAAAAAAATGTAAAATTCCACTGTATAGTTGCCGGGCATTTAATCCTTTAAAAATAATTTTATTCTCCTTTAAGTAAAATATTTCTAGCAATTAATTTAACCATTTTATTTAACAATCACCTTCCTCTTCTCATTTATCTGAAATATGTAGCCTCTTTCTTTTTATTGTTGTTGTATACCATCAAGTCAGAACCAAGTCAGAGACAACAAATTTTATGGAAGGAGATTGCTTCTCTTCCTGCTGTGGAGCAATTGGTAGATTCAAGCCACTTACTTTGGGTTGGCAGCTCAGTTCCTTACAACTAAATCATTAGAAAAGACTTACTTAGACCACTAAGACACAGAAGAAAAACTGATACCTTTGAGTTATAGTACTGAAGAAGAGAGCTGAACATCCCAAGATATGTCTTGGGAAAAGTACAGTCAGGGTGCTCACTGGAGGCAAAGATAAGAGAAGCTTCATCTTTTATACTATGTAGACATGTGGAAAGTGATACTATTCCTTAGAAAGTGACATCATACTTGGAAAGATGAAGGGTCACTGAAAGAGAGGAAGACTCCAAAGAAATGGATTGACATGGTGTTTTCAGCAATGGTCTCTAGGGTGTCACAGATATTATGATGGCACAGAATATGCCAGGGTTCAGGTTGGCTGTTCATAGGGTTGCTGTGAGTTGTACTTAACCCAAGAGCACCTAACAATAACAATTCACCAGAGATCCCTTCTATCTTCTTTGTAACTTCCTTTCATATCTTTCATAGGCCTCTCTTTTTCTATATATACTTGAGATATTGGCCTTTTGTCAGTTTGTATTCTTTTCTACTTCTTGATTTGCATTTTTTAGTTATTATTCGCAGATATTCTCTAGTTGGTGTGTCAGAACCATTGAAAATTGGCTTTTCAAGGTATTATGTTTGTCCCTGTTGTGGGAGTGGGAATGATCTCTCTAGCTACGTTAACTGAGGACGCAAGGTCTTGTAAATCAACAAGAGCTTTGGGACCAATATAAAAAAACACTTTCCACACTGTGAAAGAAGGTGGGGGAGGGGCTTTGAAGACACTGTGAAAGATGGTGGTGGAGAAAGTGTGAGGTGACTGTGGCACTGCTATGAAGAGACTGTTACAAGGCTTAAACACAGAGGAACCCTCGAGATGGAGCCACAGTTAAAAGTTTTGCTTTCTGGATGATTGGAGGGAAATTGGACTCATAACTGCTCTGGGATGATTAAGGAAACCAGATGCTTCTTGCATTTGTGCTCCTGAAAGGAACCTAGACTTACAGTGATTGACTGAGAAGCTGTCTTTCACTAAAAAGGAATTGTGTCTTGCGGTTAATCTGGTTTAGGACAGCTAGTCTAAACCTGGACTTGCATTGTATGATATTCTTTGCCTCCCTCGCTGTGCAATCTGTTTTCCCAATAAGCCTCACACTGTAAGTAAAGTTTGTGAGTCTTACAACAAACACAAGACCCAATGATTGGTAGAAAAAGATGCACAAGGTGTCATGTTTGACTTTGTAGCTATTCTGGTATTATGAACATTATTGATGGGGACAGTTCCCCTTTATGAAGTGAATAGAAGTAAAACTTGGCTATCATCACGTTACATCTGCTCCTCTCAAACTAGGACTAGCCATTCTTCTGATGACCATATTGATACCCTACTTCTCCTCTATATAGAGCTTCTATTATCCCAAAGGTAACTCAAATTCAATATATTTAAAATTAAATTTAGATGTTTCCCCTCTATACCTTCTTCTAATCCTCCTACACAAACTCTCCAAAAATGTCACATCCATCCATAGATCACTTATGATTAAAATACTCTAAATTAGTGTTAACTCTCTTTCCTATACCTTCCTAATTTTGTCTGTTTCTTCCTTTTTAACCCTTAACATCAAGAAAACAAATATTCTCACCACTGGGCTGATTGGCAGCATTATGATAGATGATTTGCTTGGCTCTACAATCAACAGTCTTGGTACTAGCAGCCAGGAAATCAAAAGATTAATTTCATTGGGAAAATTTGCTATTAGGGACCTTTTCAGAGTACTGAAGAGCAATGACATCCATCTGGAGACTAACGTGCACCTGATCCAGACCATAGTCTTTCCAACTGCTTGCAATGCATCAGAGAGCTGGACAATGACTAGGGATGACAGAAAGAGAATTGATGCCTTTGAGCTGTAGTGCTGGAGAAGAGTGTTGAATATACCATGGACTACTAGGAGAACAAACAGGTTCATCCTGGAGAAAGTGAAACCAGGCTACTCCTTGGAGGCAAGGATTCTGAGACTTCATCTTACACACTTTGGGCATGTTCCAAGGAGGTAGAAGATTTTGGCCAGAGACATTATGCTTGAAGAGAGACAGTGCAAGAGAGAAAGATGCTCAAAGAGATGGATTGATTCAGTGACTAGGGTAATGAGGGTAGGTGTGTCAGAGACAGTAAAGTTGTCACAAGATAGAGGATGTTTCAGGGCTATTATACATGCATCGCTATGAGTCTCAAGCAACTTGAGTGCACATAAATACAGTGCTATTGGTCTAATCCAGAGTGTCATTTAATGTCACACGAAGTCACATTAAAATATTCCATATTCCACTCTTCAATTTATCTCCACTGTTGTCTGTCTAAGTATGAACCATATTTCACCATTTCCCCTTTTAAAAATCTTTAGTGAGACTTTGGACGAAGTGTTTCAATCAATATGATGGGTTTGAAAGAAATAAGATTGTTGTTGTTGATTGCCAGCTCGTTGAGCACGTCTCATAGCAACCTATGAACAAAAGGTCTGAAGCTTTTCTATAACTATCATCATTTATCGTCAAAGTTCATAGAGTTTCCAGAGGCATGTTGTTTAGAAAGTGGTTGTAGCCTGAGCTAAAACTGTGTATATTTTAATTCTTATGATAGTGTTATGGTAAGATCTGTATATGGTCTTTTCCATATAGAGTGCTCTTTTGACTTGAACACACATTTAATGCAACTTGTGGAGGATGAATGTAGAGTTCTCAATTTTACCACAGAGCAAGTCAATGAGCATTTATGCATATACAAAGAAAAGTAAGACAACAAAAGAAATTAAGGCATAAAAGTTAATCCTATCTTATTTGTAAGTCATTGATTTTTATCACTATAATTATGAAAGGGATCACTCTGGTACCAGTACTGAGATATTTCAAAGAAGATTCTAAAAACTATAGACCACTTGTCATTCTTTGAACATGCCATGCTGTTATGTTTCTTTTGTATCTTTGGCCATGATGTTCCCTATGCCTGAAATGTCTTTGTTCCATTCAGATGTCTGAAGGCAGTGTGAATGTTAAATTTGTATTGTTCTTCTGTCACATCATGTTATTGAATTGGAACCCTTTTAGTGGGTTTTCAGAGACAAACCGAATGAGAGGAGACTGTCCATCTTTCTCCCATGGAGCAGCTGATGGATTTGAAACACTCACCCACCAGTGTTCCCAATTAACTGTGAGTTTGGTCAATTAAATCCCAAAATCAGTTTTCTCATTATCTGGCTAGTATATTCTCATCACTTTGGTGTGTGTGTGTGTGTGTGTGTGTGCGCGCGCGCGCGTTGTTGTTATGTTGTTAAGTGTCGTCGAGTCAGAGGCGACTCATAGCAACCATATGAATGAAAGACCTGAACACTTGGATAACTTTCATCCTTTCTGCAGGTTCATAGGGTTTCCAGAGGTAAGCTATTTCAGAAGTGGATCCCACTCCTACTTCCAAGCTTGTTTTCATCAGGGAGCGCCACCAAACACTGTCCACCATGGGTAACTATTATTGCATTTGATGCATCAGTTTCACAGTGTTCAGTTTTACAGCAACCACGAGTTACTTCTGTACAGCAAGTGGACAGACCAGTGCTATACAACCTAGAAGAAGGTTTGACCAAAAATAATTAAAAATAGGCTTGAGGGCCACAGATTAAAGTCATCCACCTTTGGCTTGGTAGCATCACTTTCTGTCCACTAGGCCAACTGCTCTCTCTCTCTCTCTGCAGTTGTTGTTGTTAAGTATATATAATTAAATGCAGAGCTATACATGTATGCTTCCAGCATGAGCTTTAAGGCAGATGTGTTCCATAACAATGGTAAATGAGAGGGGAAAGATTGTTATGAAAGTCTGTATAGAAGTCTGGCATTTACAGAGGTTTTTATGACAAGAAATGTCATACACCCAAAAACAGATCATTCAAATCCATCACCTGCTTCTTGGGATAAGATAGGCAATCTCTTCCTTTGCAATTTAAAGTCTCTGAAAACCTTCTGGAAGATCAGCTATTAGTCAGTTCTGACTTGACAGCAATGTGTTTTAGGTATCTTTAGAAGAAGAAATATATTTATACTACATTTCATTTTTTTGGTCTATATTTCACTGGCAGCAGAATTTCTATCAGTGAGAAGTTATAAGGAGGTAGATTTCACTTAAAAAAAGTTTACATTTGCTTTGAGTAAAGATGTGGGAGAAGTTGGGTGATCTTCTTCTATGCACTTTATAGCTTCTGAAAACCAGCTGGAGGTTCAGCTATGGGTCAGTTCCAACTCAGTGGCAATGCGTGTTGAGTAATGGTAGCCAGCAAGTAATTATTTTTATTACATTGGATCACATAACCAGAACTATTTCTGATAAGATATGTTGTCTATTAATAATGGTACAAAAGAAAGTCAATCCTCCATCTAGAGGCAAGTGTATTAAATGAAATATCTCTTTCAACTCTACAGTGTTAGGATCTCATTAATACTTTCCATATTTTTTGGTTATTTCTATTCCGCATTCTGTCTTATTTTACACCTAGACTTGATGCTGTCAATTTTCTTAAACTGTCAATTCACGTCAGCACTTCTAGAGAAATTTCTCTTTTTAAAGTAAATCTCTTTTTATGATATTTACATCTACAATAGAGAAAGAATAAAGACCTCTTAAAGAAAATTAGATTTGTAAGTAAAATTATTTTAATCTGTTTTGTCCCATTTCCTAGAATTAATAACTTAAAGAGTTGACAAGTCTTCTTTAGCTCTTTGCACAATGGTGAGATTCATCAAATTAATTATGAGTTATTGTACAAATTTCCTTTGACTTCGACACTGAGATTTCATGCAACCTATACAAAAACAGTTCTGGAAGCATAGTCTGTAAGGAGATGCCTCTGTGGCAATTTAGATCCCTCAGAGGCAAAGTCGGAAAAAGGGGCAATCTCCTCCTATGCCATTTATAGCCTTTAAAAAATTGAATGAGGTTCAGCTAGGAGTTGGTTCCAATTTGATGACAATGACTCTTAGTATAGAGAAAAGAGGTAGAGTTTTAATGTCCTCATAGCAACATCCCAAGAAGGCTTTTTATGCACATAAAGGAAAGAAAGCAAAATAAGGAAGAAGAATCAGGCATTAAATATTGATGCTTCTACTTCAGCTGAATGAAAGATGCTCAGATTCAACAGAAAAAGAAAAATAGCTCCTGGAGTGGGAAAAGTAAAACGTGAATTACTCTCATATATACATCTGGAAATTATAAGAGGAGCAAAGAAGGGCTATGTGATTGATCTACATTAACAGATAATGGGAAAGTTAACGCCAATGTCATCATCTTTGAAAACAGAGGTAGGGATAAAAGATACCGATTTTAAAATCTCAAATAATTAAAAGGTAAGTGTGTCTCAAGATGTTAACCTTCTGCCTTGAGATAAAAATATCTCATTTTCCTTTTTTCCAGACAACAGTAAAGGGGTTTAGTAATAAAGTAGCTAAAGGACCAACAATACGAAGGAAAATGCAGATGTCTTACATGTTTATGGAGGGCTTACTATGTATAAAGAACCACCAGATAAAAGGAACAGGAAAGAGACAATATTTCCTATGACAGAAACATAAGTTTGTGAAAAAATTAAATAACAAATTACCAGTATATAAATTAATGACAGATTAACAGTATATGAATTAATAACAGCATTAACAGACCTAGATGGGTAAGTAATTGTGTTACATTTCAGAAAGGATTTGTGAAAACTAATGGACTTGAACTGAATTTTAAGGATAATTAAGAAATGTAATAAGGCAATATATTTAGAATGTTTTAAGCATTGTTGTCATTGTGTACCATAAGTCAGAACCAACTCATCACTGACCCTTCAGTGGGTTTTCAGAAGTAATAAATCACACAGTAGGAGACGGCTTATCTTCCATGTGGTAAATGTGAACCATGTACCTTTGCACTGGCAGAACAACTCATCACCAAGCCACCAAAACTCCCCTATTAGGCATTAGTTGACTACACAAGGTAAAAGTATGTAGCACTTACTATCCATAGAGTTTTGAACTGTGTATCATTCAGTGGTCTTATAAGATTGCAGTGGGATGTACAGAGTTGCCCCAACAGGTAAATCAATTCTCCTTTTGTTTATAATTTGTCCTTAATGGTGTGAACACTCAACTAAAGAAGACTTCAGAAGAACTGATGTCTGCAAATTGTGGTGACGGCAAAG
This sequence comes from Elephantulus edwardii, assembly GCF_000299155.1. NCBI lineage: Eukaryota > Metazoa > Chordata > Mammalia > Macroscelidea > Macroscelididae > Elephantulus > Elephantulus edwardii. Next base: position 8,933,995 of record NW_006399762.1, read on the forward strand.
AGCATTGGATATTCCATGGGCCAAAAGAACAAACAAATACGTATTAGAAGTGTAATCAGTGCCCAACAACAAACAAATGGCTAGAGAAGCTGGGGTATATTCGCACAATGGAATACTATGCTGCATTGAAAAACA
>NW_006399762.1:8934839-8949389 GCF_000299155.1 Elephantulus edwardii
GCAATGAAGGAATGAAAACCCAAAATCCCTGAAATGTTCATTAAAACTAATAAAATTTAATAATAATAATAATAAACAAACAAACAAAAAAAGAAGTGTAATCAGAGTACTCTTAGGGGGAAAGACAGTGGAACTTTGCCTCACATACTTTGGACATGTTGTCAAGAGGGATCAATCCTTAGAAAATGACATCATTGTTGTGAAGGTGGAAGGTCGTAGAGAGGGAGGAACCTCTCCAATGAGACAGATTGACACAGTCACTATAACAATGAGCCAGTGCATGATAGAGATGTTGACGATGGCGCAGGACAGGCAAGATTCTGATCTTGTTCCACGGGTTGCTGTGACTTGTAGTTAACATAACTACATTTCATAAAAACAATGGCTTTAAAGACCCCAAACCTAGACTCCTGCAGCACTAGACCACTAACAGGATACAGGTAATTGAGATAAACCTTCCTGTGGGTGCAGCAATGGGGGATGGAGGGAGCTAAGGGGCCCAGTTTGCTCCTATCACTCAGATGAGTCAAAGAGTGATTGAGGTTGGGCATGCTCTGCTCCTTCCACACTTGCTACCTCTCTCACTCCACTCTGTCTTCCACCTTCTCAACTGCTGCAGCTATTGACATCTGTTTCTCTAGTCTCTGACAGGAGCAGCAGTGGCAGCCACATTATGAAGGACAATCATAAGCAGGCTCTGAAAAGGTGCTAATATACTGTTCACATAACATCACATAAAGCATAAAATCACATCTTATTTCACAGATTGTATCATGGATGCTAGGTGAGCTTGCAAACATTCAATTACAGTCAACTCTCATTATTTATGGCTTCTATACTCAAACATTTGCCTAAAAGTAATCTGAGTTTTCAAAGTTATTTCCAGCTGAGATTGGACAAGGTTGAACTGGCATTACCTGATTGACTGGTGGCTAAACATTTGTGAACTATAACTAGAGTGTCCTTATGTATACCACAAGCTTTGGGCTATAGTTAATATCTTTGAGATTCCCAGAACACAGTCTGGATCCATCTTACCAATTCTTGACTAAATTTAGCACCTACATAAAAAAGCTATCTTGAAAACAAAATAATTACCAATGAGATGATGCAGCAATTGCATGCCACCACTTACTAAATGGCCCTGAGTTCCTATATCCCTGGTCACTTTCCTCTCTCCCCTTTCTCTCATTTTTCCTCTGTCTCTCCTTCTCTCCTGCTATTTCTGTGTCTTTCTCTGTGTTTGCATTTGGAGATCTGCACATCGATTAGCAGAAGCTAGGAATACTTAAGCACACCATTACTTCCTATAAACTTACGCACAAGCTGGAAGTTAAGTAAGTAACTTCTTAGTGTTTACCCTGAGTGTTTCAGGAATTTTGAGGGCAGTACACAGAAAGACCCAGTGCAAAGCTTCTCTTTTAGATAAATATTATACAAGATCAAAAGCAAACTAAGGTAGAGAAAAGAAAACACAAAGAGCCTACCTTGAAAAGGTAAAGCAAAGTTGAGTGATCAGCATTCCTCACTGACAGTGCTGTTCATAATGCCATCCTACCATAAGGAAGACACGGTTTAAAGGAAGCATTTGAGGCTACAAGGTCAGTACTGGACAGAAAGAGACATCATGTCAATGTCTGCACCTGGAGGAAATGTTAGAGATAAAATACTTGAGGAACAAGTAACATGTGTTGCAAAAGATCAGAATTTAAGATTTAAAACAGCAACAGAAAAGGGGCTTGTGAGTCTTCAATATGTCAGCTAGATTAATGATTTGCTGGTCAATGGGAGACAGAGACTCCGGAAATAAAAAAAAAATGTGGAGTGAAAATCATATTTAGGTTATCTGTCCTAAGAAAATGACAGAGGCCAGGAATACATTATGTCCACTCAGTAAATGTTTTTGTGCAATTGCTGTTTATCTTATTTGTCATTATTTTGGTTTCAAGATATCTCTTTTTTATGTAGACATTCATTTCAGGCAAGACTCAGAGATATGGACCCAAGCCATGTTCTGGGAGTTTCACAGATGTTCATCATTGTCCTAAAGCCTAAAGTACAGATACAAATGTAGTTAATTACAGGAGTACAATAGTTACAATCTACAATTATTTTTTCAAACAGAATCATTGGTGTTCTTGTTACTATTACATGCTGTCAAGACTACAATTCATAGAAACCTTATGAACAAAAGATTGAAAGCTGCCCTATCTTCTGCCATCTTCACGATCTTTGACATGTTGAACTTCAATATTACTGTCTGAATCCATCTCGTTGAGGATTTTTTTCTCTTTATCTGACCTTCCACTTTTCTCAGTATGATTCCCATCCCCCCCCCAAGGACTGGTCCCTGTTGATAACATGCTGAAAATATGAGAGAGAGTTTCCCCATTAAATAGCACCTTGGTTGCACTTCCTCCAACAGAAACATTTGTTCTTCTAGTAGTCTGTGGGATGTTCACTACTCTTCTCCAACACCACGATTCAGAGACATTGATTCTTCTTCAGTCTTCCTTATTCATTATCCAACTTTCAGATGTATAAGAAGCAACTGAAAGCACCATCACATAGATCAGGCATAACTTACTCTTCACACTGACATTGTTGCTTTTTAAAAACTTTGGAGAATTCCTGACAGTAGATTTTCAATGTATACATCTTTTGATTTCTTGACTGCCATTGTCATGGCTGTCGATGGTGAATACAACTAATCTGAAATTGTTAACAATTTCAATCTTTTCTCCATCCCTCACAATCTTGCCTGTTGATCAAATGGTGAGAATTCTTGTCTTCTTGATGTTAAGATGTAATATATATTGAAGTGAAACACTGTCCTTGGGTGAGGCTGGGGAACACACATCATCATTTTTTTATTTTCCACCTCATTCCTAGGCTTCTTCATCACAGATCCTTTCTCTTTGTTACCCTGTCAACTCCTTGGCCTACACAGGGCCAGCCCATTACTGCCAGAAGACTTAACTAAGAGCCATGAAAAAGGAATAATAAATGGATCACATGCATACCAGTCCCCATCCATCGGATGCTTCACAACCCTGAAAGGAACTTTATCTTTCAGATTACACTTTCCTTGGGATGAATTTACAAGCACAGGTGCTTTTTGTTAATGTCTAAAAAATGCTTGCATGTGCATACGAAGCATGAGTTCAGATTTCAGCTGGAGCCCTGTGGAGCTGGCCTGTGGGCACTGCTGCTGGGAGTGTGGATGGCTCCGCAGCAGCAGTTACGGTAAACCATCAAGTGTCATCACTCCACGCTCATGCGAATTAAACTGAGGCCATTTTGAGAACTTTTACTTTATTTTTAAGCAAATAAATTCTGCAAATTATGACTTGGATAAATGTAATTTCCTTGAAATGCAGTATAATATTGCTCTTTTGTGGTTCATTTTTCTTAGACCTGATCTTTTACAAGTTAAATTATGTTGTTTCCCTTTCTCCTCCCCCCCTTTAAAAAAAAAAAAACAACAACCAGGATATAGCTGGGATCTTTATGCTTTATTAAAATTAAATCCAAATATTATAACACTTCAGCAATACTTTTGTGAATTTAAACTTAAATTAGCCACAACAAATACATTCATTATAAGACTGAAATTTCACTGATGTATGTCCTAAAAGAAGATTTTTTTTCATGTAGCTAATTCTATAAGCTTATGCAAATAGCACTACAATGATTGTCACAATACTATTATGTATGACTTTATCCAGCATCCAGCCTATTTTCACATTGTGTCAATAAAGATACCAAAATACAGTTATGTCTATCTACAGCTTTTTGAAAATAAGATTTCTCTAACTGCTCTGTCTTGATAATTCCACAGACAACTGAAAATTCTGACTCTCTAAATATTAAGAGCACTTGATCATTCCTTTTTTTTTAACGGGTTTGCATACAATTGTTACTATATATAGTTTCTTTCATATACCTTTTTTTATATAATCATCTGAATTATTGTTGTTGTTTTCAGGTGCCATCTAGTCAAGTATGACTCATAGCAACTCTTTGGACAGCACATCTGATTTCTGTCCTATCCTGTGCCATCCTCACACTTCCTGACGCACCAGAGCCATTGTAGCAGTTATACTTTCAGTCCACCTGGTTGAAAGTCTTCCTCTTCTTTGCCAACCCTCCACCATTCCAAGCATCACGTCCTTCTCAAGGAATAGCCTCTTCTACCAACATGCTCAAAGTATGAGAGGCAAAGCCTCATCATCTTTGCCTCCAAAGATTACTCTGGCTGTACCTTCTCCAAGACATATTTATTTGTGCTTTTGGCAGTCCATGGATGTTCAGTGCTCTTCTCCAACACCACAGCTCAAAGGCATCAATTCTTTTTCTGTCATTCCTATTCATTGTCCAGCTCTCAGATGTACAAGTAGAAAGACTATGGCCTGAATCAGATGCACCTTAGTCCTCAAAGTGACATCATTGCTCCTCAATAATTTGGAAAGGTCCCTAACTACAGACTTTACAAATGCAATACGTCTTTTGATTTCCTGACTGCTGGTACCAAGGGTGTTAATTGTGGATCCACGTAAGATAAAGTTGTTGACAGTTTCAATCTCTTCTCCATCTATCATGATGTTGCCTATCAGTCCAGTCATTAAGAATCTTTATTTTCTGGACATTGAGATGCAATCCAAATTGATAGCTTATTCCTTTATCCTCTGCAACAAGTATCTCAAGTCCTTCTCACTTTCAGCAAGCAACGTTGTGTCATCTGCATAACACAAGGTATTGATGAGTCTTTCTCTGATCCGGGTGCCACATTCTTTTTCATGGAGTCCCGCACCTTGGATAACCATGTGTATACATTATTTAATCCATGTACATTTTGTTTTCTACAATCATTTTTATACATTGTTTTACATAATTAGTTACTATTGACTTTAACACTCCATCTCGTCCAGTCCCCAAAGCATTTTGCCTATGCCTTCAAACACTTTTACCCATCCTGTAGTCTCTGCTGTCCCAGTGACTTCCACTGCTTTCTTCAGCACCCATTTTCCCTTTCCCCTTTTGAACAGTTAATACATATCTTGTTCCGATTTTCTAATTGCTGTAACTATATTATTTATCTCGATTCTTCCCAGGTAAATTCTTCCCTATCCTGGTCCATGTAGTTTTCACTGTCTGCACATTCTATTTCTGCTCTTTCCCTTCCTCCCCAACTCCTCAGTTGCTTTCCTATTTTCACAGTAGTGATCTTGGTTTTATGCAGGATTTGTCCATTAGGAACTGAGCTATCACACTCAATATAATTCCCTCAAGACTCTTCAGTGTAGTGTTGCATTTTACAAATACTTTGCTGTTCTTTAGTGCTGCATAGTATTCCATTATGTGGATATAGTACAATTTATCCTTTTGTTTGTTGCTGGGCATTATCTCTTATTCCTTTTAAGGGGATAAGTTATGCCTCTTTTCACCCTGAAACACTCAAGAAACTATCAAAATGAAACATATGGGAACAATTCTCTGTTAAAAAATGTATCTTTCCTGCTATTTTTAAGATAAAAATCATTACAAATATCTTTAAATATTTGGAGTATTTTTATCCACATTATTTTATCTTGACATTTCTTTTATAAACCTAAAAGAAGACTATGTTGATCAGAATGAGTAATATGTAAAGAATAAGGAAAACTTCTCTTTATATGTAATAGTTGTATACATATTTATTAAAATACTCCTTGTTTTTGAACACACACATATAAAAAGAAAACAAGTCTATGAAGAATACCATCAGAAAGCATACCCTTAGAAGAAGAATCCAACTTTTGCAGATTTATCTTGTAGGAATGACCAGATGTACCAACATATTTTGTATAGAAAGTTTTCATCTAATATCCATTTCTAATAGTGAAAATTTAGAAGTAGCTTTTGAATGTTAGAAATATATTTTTAAATATTCAACAATGGTTGGTTTAAGTAAGTAAATCATATATGACTTATACCATAAATGAGTCTTCTCAATTTCTGGCGATACAAGAACCATGCTTGGAGAGCTGGACAATGACCAAGGATGACTGAAGAATAATTGATGCCTTGCAATGGTGGTGCTGGAAAAGAGTACTGAACATACTATGAAGACTGCCAAGAGAACAAACAAATCTTTCCTGGAGAGAGTGAAACCAGAATGCTCTTTGGAGGCAAGGATTTTGAAACTCTGTCTCATATACTTTGAGGATGGTGACCGGAAGTACCAGTCCTTAAAGAAGAACATCATGCTTGGCAGGATGGAGGATCAGCGCAAGACAGTAAAACCCTGGGTGAGATGGATTGACTCAATGGTTATGTCAATAGGTCAAGTGTGTCAGAGATGGTGAGATAGGCTCAGGATAGGACAGGGTCACTATGAGCCACAGTCAACTCAAAAGCACATAATAGTAACAACATAACACAAAACATTATGTAGTTATCATACATTATGCTGCTGCTGTTGTCTGCTGTATATTTGGGACCAACTCATAGCTAACCCTCTAGTGGGTTCTCAGAGCATTTTAAATCCCACAGAAGAAGAGTGCTCACTTTTCTCCTACAGAGCAGCTGGTGGATTTGAATTGCGTGCCTTAGAGTTGGGAAAGCAACTTCTCGACAACTAAGCTAATCAGGATTCTTTGGCATGGAAACATGTCCATGATGGACTATTTAAAAAGAAAGCACATTTAGTATCATCTTCTTTATACATGAGACTGAATATAAATATTATTGAATAGGTATGACTTAAAAGACAGGGTTTAAAAAATCGTTCTCCAAAGTATAACTGATTTTCAGTTTGTATTTATGTTTTACTATGTACAAATTATTTTTACAGTAAAAAGAAGTCATTTTTAAAAATCTGAAAATATAAAGCCATTTTTAATTTAAAAAATAGAACTTAAAAAGTTTTTTAAACAGAGCCCTCATTTGATTCTGAGTACTACACTCAGAGAAGTGAAACTAAATCAAGACAAGGACATTAATGATTTTCTCCTTTTTATTCTTTGACACATTTTATTCAAATGAGAGGAGATTAAGGAACAGATGAAGAGTATCAAATAATTCTCTCTTCCCCTCTCCCTATCAAGTTAGAATGTTTCACAGGAGCAACCAGCTGGGTCAGAATATTCTAAGTTTCAAGAAAGGAAATGAGAGATTTCACTCTGTGAGATAATCTGTATCCATGTTCCTTGGGGATTTCTAGCAAGGAAAGGAAAACAAAATGTACAAGCTGATGATCATGCTGGATCCAGAGTCTGCATAGAACTTGGATTAATTAAAATACTTGGGCTCAAATCTATGTGTATAGATTATTAATAATAATAAAGAGAAATATTGGTTACTTACCCACACTCATAGCCATTAAGATGATTCATAGTCACAGTAACCCTCAACAGCGTTTGCAAACCATTAAACCTTTATGGGAGAAGACTCCTGAGGAGTAGGTGGTGGATTTACACTTCTCACCTTTTGATAAGTAGCCAACACATTATACACTATGCCACTATACCTATTTAATTAATATGCTAAGTAAATAATCTGAAAAGCTGGATTCTATCAAACTTGATAGAATCTGAATTTGAGAAATCCTCATCAACAATCTATGTTATGCAGATAACACAATCTTGCTTGCAGAAAGTGAAAATGACTTAAAGCATCTACTGAAAAACAGTGACTTCAATATGGATTATTGTTGTTGTTGTTGTTGGTATTGTTGCTTACCATTAAGTCAAAAGCAACCTACAGCTGACGCTCCAGGGGGGTTTCAGAGGCAGTCAGTGCACAGGAGGAGATTACCCATCCTTCTCCCTCAGAACATCTGGCAGAATCAAACCACATGCCTTCAGGACTACAGCACAGAGTCTTATCACTGGGCCACCAGAGAACGCTTCAATATAGATTACAACTCAATATAAAGAAAGCAAAAGTCCTCACAAGTAGACCAATAAGTAACAGCAGGGTAAACAAAGAAAAGAGCGAAGTTGTTAAAAATTTCAATTTCTATAGATCCACTGATGCCTTTGAGCTGTGGTGCTGGAGAAGACTTCTAGGAGAACAAACAGGTTTATCCTGGAGAGGATGAAGCCAGAATGTTCCCTGGAGTCAAGGATTCTGAAGCTTCGTCTGACATATTTTGGGCATGTTGCAAGGAGGGACTGAGCGACATCATGTTTGGGAGAGTGGAGGGACAGCGCAGGAGAGGAAGACCTTTGATGAGATGGATCAATTCTGTGACTGGAGCGGTGGGAATAAGTGCGTTTGAGATGGCTAGTTTGGCACAGGGTAGAAGAGCATATAGAGCTCTTGTACATAGGGTCGCTATGAGTTGCAAACGACTTGATGGCACATAACAACAACAACATAGATCCACTGTCAACATCCAGGGAAGCAGCAGTTAAACTAAATCATGTATTTCACTGGACAAATCTGCTGCCAAAGACAACTTAAAGAGCTGAAGAGTAAGCATACCCCTTTAAAGAGACCAAGGTGCACCTGACCCAAGTCATGGCATTTTCAACCTCTTCCTATTCATAAGAAAGTTGGACAATGAATAAAAGTAAACTCAAAAAGAACCAAATACTTATGAATCGTAGTATTGGTGAAGAATATTGAATATGGAGTGCCAAGAGGACAAGCAAATCTGTTTTGGAAGACATGCAGCCAGGGTACTCCTTACAAGCAAGGATGCTAAGACCTTCTCTCACATACTTTGGATATTTTATTACCAGAGGCCAGCTCCTGGAAAAGGGTAGGATTCTTGGAAAAGCAGAAAGTGAAAGAAAGAAAGCTTCTCAAGGAGATAGACTAATGCAGTGACTGAAACAATGCGATTCAGCACAGCAGAGTGAGGATGGCAAGATATTGGCCAGTGTTTTCTTCCGTTGTATGTAGGGCTGCTATAAGTCAAAGCCAACACCGCAGCATCTAAGAATGGCAATAGCATACTACAACCAAAGACCCATCAAAGCAGTATTTGGGTTTAGTTTTCTTAAAAAAAGAAACAAAACCAAAAAACAACCACATCCTTGCCATAGTCATTCTTGTCACCTGGCTTAGGAGAGACTATAGCTCACCCCCCTCTGGTTTCTGAGTCTTTATGAGACAAGACTGTCCCTTTTTCTTCATCCACTATGTCAACATTCCAAAAGTTTAACATTTTAAGTGACTAAAGTACTGATATACCCGGGTGGTAAAAATCATTAGCATACTCAACTACTAACTGAAAGACTGGAGGCTTGAGTTACCCACAAACATTGAAGAAGAAAGAAAAGGATGCCCACTTCTGAAAAACCAGCCACTAAAAACCCTAAGGGGCACTACTGCACTCTGACACACATAGCATTGCCATGAGCAGGGCAGCCACTAGTGGATAAAATACAGAGGTTCCTGTTTCTAGCTGTGCTGTACTCAGTCAGTCCCTGCCCTTCTGCCCTTCTCCAGCCTTTGCTCCAGTCCTGCAGTACAATTGCCTTCTAGCTGCCACTTGCCTTTAAGGCTGTGAATTTCTTTCTATTCATATTTTCATCTTCAATGCTGCTGATGAAATTTATGAAACTTATCTAAAATGATATGTACTTGATGTGACTGAATGTAGTTTTGCTACTTACCAAGTCAAAAGCAGGAATTTTATGAAAAGCATAGTCTTTTATGACACACCTACTGGATGCCTCACTCATTCACCTACTTCTGTCAAGTCAGAACTGATGCACAGCTGACCCATTATTGGATTTCTGAGGCTTTAAATCACATGAGAGGAGGCTGCCCATCTTTCTCCCGTGCAGCCTTTGGTGAGGTCACACCACTAGAATGGTATACTGCCTACAGGTTAGCAGCACAAGTTTCCATGGATTAGATCATCAGAGCTCCTAACTGGGAATTTAGGATAGATAAGTAGAAATAAATATTTCATTTCAGAAAAGAACATGGTGAAAATCACACAAACTCAGAGGAAGAATAATCATGGGCACACTGAAGAGCAAAAGAGAAGGCCCTCACTGGAGGAAACAAGCTGATGAGACCAGAAAGCGTTTGTCTGAAGTTGCAGAGAACATTGTTGTTGTTGTTGTTATGTGTCGTCGAGTCGTTTGCAACTCATAGGACCCTATGTACAACAGCCCTAAACCCTGCTCTATCCTGTGCCAACCGCACTGTCTCTGACACACCCATCCCAATTACCCCAGTCACTGAATCGATCCACCTCATATGGCACTGTTAAAATCAAAGACAGCCTTACAACTCAGGCAAAGGAGTTTATGTGAGTGAAGCTTTGGATTACTGACGCACCATTTGGACAATCACATGTGCCTACATGGGCAAAATAGCTTTTTCACACTAGTCAACTTTCTCCCTGATCTGAAATATCTGGTTTCTTATCTTTCCTTGAAAATCAATTAAGAAAAAGCAACTTAAAGAAAATTCTTTTGTTCACATATTCTCAATTTCACCTTCTTTCTCTATTAATCCTACTCCGTCATCAAATGGCCCAACATGAGGTTTGATATCCTTGTTTTGCTTAAAACACTACGGTGAAAAAAAGGTCTTAAAAGGACTAGATTAAGAATGAGAACAAAGAGTAGGGGCAGAGAAGACAGGATTTAAAAATAAAAAGTCATTCCTCAATAATAAAGTGAAATGGAATAAATAGTTAGGTTAAAAAGAAATAAGGTCATGAAATAACAGCATAATAGAATCCTTGATCAAATTTGGGTCTGTTCTTCATCCTGGGTCTGCAGCTGAGGAGCTCATGGTAACATACGTAAAATGAAGCTACATGGTCATTCTGGCACTGGAAGAGGACAGTGATGAGCTTCCTGTCCCTGATTGCAGCTTGGCCTCGGGAAGTAACCATTCTCATCATTTCCCCATCAGGCAGGCAGGCAGGCAGCCAAAAGATTGGAGACCTGAAAATGGATCACTGAGTCCTGACTCCCTGGAGCTCCAATAAATGTAATATTATATTTACACAATTCCATCTTACATCAGTCATGCTGAGCATCATACAGTGAGAAATATTATATTTTCATGAAAGAAAAAAAATAATAAAGGTGATTCCTAAGGTTTCTGACATGAACTTTTGACTCCCAAAGCCGAAGCAGTTTCACAAATTTTGTTTCTCACTTGAACTTGATCTTGACAGATGAAAATAGCTCCCCACTGTTTAGAAAGCTTAAAAGACAACGAGTTAATGTATTATCATTTACTTAGAACAAGTAGCCTTATATAGAAATAACTACTTCTCATTTAAAAGGCAGTGGTGCGGGGGTGGACTGGATGAGGGAAAGACATGCTCATTAACCTTCCCTAAGGCCTTGGCAAAGAACCTTCCTGAGCATTCAGAGATCAGCGTCCTATATTTACTTACCAGGGACAATTTATTTTCTTTTGTATTTTCAAAGCACTTGAAATTATTCCTTCTCGTTGTGATGATTTCCATATGCTGTCTCCAATTAAAGATAGGGTCTTATACAGTGAGGGTTAGGCAACCTTCTGAAAGCACTCAGGGTGGAACCACGGGACTGCAGGAGCCCTTCAGATGATACCAAAATCCAGGTCCCCCAAAGAGTTGTACAGCAGAGAAACAGCCATGTCTTCAATTTCATAAAACTTAGCTAAGTGAAATTAAAACAACCACAAACATAAGAGAAGTGATTTTTAACACCCCCTGGATGTTTCCTGTGCACTAGTTCATATATGTAATCTCTCTGATAGCCTACAGTGGCAAGAAGTCACACTGCCAACTCAATGGTATACAGTGTGTGTCCACCAGTTTCTCTGTGAAAGAAATATGAAGTGTCCTCTCAAGCAATTTACAGCCTCTGAAAACCTACTAGAGTGTCCACTATCAATCTGTTCCGACTTGATGGTACATAAGAACAACAATAGCTTGAGCATTTCTTCAAGTGTTTGTTGGCCATTTAAGTGTCTGTGTTTAATTATCTTTTTTATGTCCTCTATCCATTTTGTAATTGGGTTGTTAGTCTTTTCATATTGAGGTCTTAGAGTTTTCAATAAATTTCAAAGATGAATCCCTTGTCGGATATATCATGGACAAACATTTTTCCCAGACTGTAGATGCTCTCAATTTTTTTTGAGAAGTTGTTTGATGCACGTAGGGATTTCATTTCAAGAGGTCTCAATTGTGTAGACTATCTGTGCTGACCGTGCATTTTAAATCATATTTAATGATATGGTATATTTATTCCATAGATTAAGGTTTTTAAGTTTGCCTCATCTTTTTTTTCCTTATTAATCTTTATGGTTTACAAATAGGTCTCATTAAAAGAAATACTCCTTAAATTTCTCTTTTCTCACTGGGAGAATCAATTAGAAAGAAAAAGGAAAATATTACATTAATAATTCTTTTTAAATGCCCTTCTGCATAAGAAACTACAGTTATTATTCACTTAAATAAGGTGATCAAGATGGAGGCTGAAGAGTAGGCCTCCACATTACAGAAAAAGCCAACATGAATGATGAGGAAATATGAAGACTACAGTTCAAAGTTGTTCTTACAAGACTAGTATGTTAATCATTTAATGATGAGAAAATAACCACGTGATCAGGACTCCCAGGAGAGACAAGGCTCCACTGTGAGAGAGAATTTTTCACAACTTTCTTTCTCATGGAAGTATGTGCTAATTACACTGGTGTTTTATTGTTTCTTGAACTTACTGAGAAAAATATTCAAAATGTCAAGAAGATAATTTTTATTATGTATATGTAATGCGATGCTCAGGCCTTTCGTTCATTGGGTCGCTATGAGTCATCTACGACTCGACGGCACCAAACAACAATATGTAATGCTATTAGAAAAAAAATGACCCTATTATATTTCTTGATATATTAAATCAAAATTAGGAAGATATTTAAGATCTAAGCATTTAGAACACAGAAAAGATCTATATTCATTTTTCAACACTGGTTGAAATGAGGTTGAAACTTTACAAGCATTTAAACTAAATGGTAATGAAAATCTTATTCTTAGTGGATATAACAAAAATGGCTACAATATGGTTAACAACCAAGGTATATTTTTGTCAGACAATACACTTGAACATGCAAAAGGAGGGAAATGACAGGAAATTGGTAGTAATAATATTATAACAAGTTACATATTGCAAGAGGATGCTATAATGCAGGCTAAAAGAATGTATGTTTCCAATGTATGTCATTGCTTATGGAATTTGCAGGATTCTTTCATCAGTATTTTTTCAGTATTGAAGAACTATTTCTTATGGAAGCCAATAAGAAAAATCTCAGAAGAGATAAGTTTTCAACAGTAAATTAATTGCTTGTTGTTGTTATGTGCTGTCGTGTCGCCTGTGACCCATAGCAACCCTATGTTCAGCAGCTCTGAAGCCTGTCTTTCCTGGCTTATATAGTCTTTTAAGTGACATTGATCATCTCTGTTTCCTTTTGTACTGACAGCATGCTGTAAGGTCTGGTTTCACCCCTGTCTTTCCAAGGGGTCCTGTCCTCCTCTTCTCTCTTTTTCACTTTCACTCTTTCGTATGGCCTTTCACGAGCTATGCCTCTGTCTTATTGCCTTAATAAACTTTTTTCACTTATTTTGCAAAAAGGAAAAGAAGTGTTATTTGTGTTATCATAAGAACTTTTGTTTCCTTTAGATTGAGCCATAATCCGTACTGAATCATGTATCACATTGTGGTTGCTGTTGCTATATGCCATCAAGTGGCCTGCGACCCATAGTGACTCTATGCACCGCAGCTCTGAAGCCTGTTCTGTCCTGAACCAGTCTCACTAATTCCAACACACCAAACCCCATTGCCCACTTCACTGTATCAATTATCTCTTCCGGGCTCTTCTGTTGCTCTGTCCTTGCACCCTTTCAAGCATGACGTCCTTCTCCAAGGATCAGTCTCTCCTGGCCACGTGCCCAAAGTATGTGAAATGAAGCTTCAAAATGCTAGCCTCCAAGAATAAACTTGATTTCACCCTCTCTAAGACAGACTTTTTGTTTTCTTGGCAGTCCACAGTATGGTCAAGACTCTTTTCCAGCTCACAATTTGAAGGCATTGATTCTTCTGTCATCCTTAGTCATTGTCCAGCTCTCTGAAGCATAGCAAGTAATTGTGAAGACCATGGCTTGGATTAGGTACATCTTAGTCTCCAAACTGACATCCTTGCTCTTCACTACTCTGGAGAAATCCTCGACATCAAATTTTTCCAGTGCAATTTGTCTTTTTCTTTCCTGACTACTGATATTGAGAGTGTTGATTATGGAGCCAAGCATTCTGTAATTGTTAACAACTTCAATCTCTTCTCCATCTATCATGTTGCTGCCAAATGGCCCATTGGTGAAAATCTTTATCTTCTTGATGTTAAGCTTCAATCCATATTGAAGACCACAGTCCTTGACCTTCTGCAGCAAAGCGCTTCAGGTCTTCTTCAGTTTCAGCAAACAAGGTTGTGTCATCACATAACAGAGATTGTTGATGAGTCTACCTCCAAACCTGATGCCACATTACTCCTCATAAAGCCCTGCTTCCCAAATGATTTGTTCTGCATATTGATTGAAAAGGTATGGAG
>NW_006399762.1:8949957-8950713 GCF_000299155.1 Elephantulus edwardii
AGAGAATAGTGCAACAATGAATGAATGGAAACCCAAAATCTCTGTAAATGTTTATGAAAATTAATAAAATATAAAAAAAAATAAAAACATTATTAAGGATTAACTCATATTTAGTGAGATTCTATTCCATATAAATCTTTATTGAAGTCCTAGAAATTTTCAACAATACTGTATGACAGCCTGGTCTCTTTGTCTAACCTCATGTAGAAGACTCCATAGCCCCCTACTTCTGCTATCAAAAAAAGGTGTTTCATTTTATAAAACACAGTATATGGAAATGATTGCATGGAACTTAATGCCAATGAAGGAATGTGTGAAACCCAGAATAAAAAACTTCACTAAATGCATGAATGAAGCACAACATATGTGAATAATAAAATGTATATCAATCAAAATATGGAGGTAAAAAATTGGGGGGATTTTGGCTTTGAAGTTCTTAATTATCTTTTTTTCAAATATTGTATTTTTAAGGGGAAATTTTTTGTTATCTATTAACTCAGAATAACAGAATTTCACTAACCTACCCACTAATGTGTCAAATTAGACAATGTATTTTAATACATATTTGGGAAAATTTAAATATTTACATACATACTGCCAGAAATCCAGGCTGGGTTTAGAAGAGGTCATGGTACTAAGGATACTGTAGCTAATGTTAGACGGATATTGGCTGAAAGCAGGGAATACCAGAGGAATGTCTATCTGTGCTTCATTGATTATGCAAAGGCATTTGACTGTGTGGACCATAACAAACTG
>NW_006399762.1:8950813-8958012 GCF_000299155.1 Elephantulus edwardii
TCTGTTCTGAGAACTGCTTCCTGGTCCAAATAAAGGTTTCACATAAGCACAAACAAGTGTTCTGGGATTCCTATTTTCCTCAAGGTTAGCCACAATTTGTTGTGATCCACACAAATACTTTTGCATTGCGGTAATCTCTGCTTTCTGCCAAGATGCATTTATATTGGCAATAATATCACTAATGCCACAACCTCTTCTAAATCCACTTTACGTTTCTGGTAGTTCTCTGTCAACGTACTGTTCCAGTTACTTCTGGATGCTCTTTAGCAGGATTTTGCTAGTATGTGATATTAGTGATATAGTTCGATAATTTCTACACTCTTTCAGGTCACCTTTTTTTGTGTGTGTGAGGGGAATGGGAATAAATATGGATCTCTACCAGTCAGTTGGCCTCTAGATTTCTTGGCACAACTAGGGTGGATCCAGTGTGTGAGGGGTAGAATATACAAACTTTGTAGGTAAACCTGTGTAAAAAACAAAACTAAAAAAAATGTATAGAAACTCAAGGTGGGAGGAGGGGGAAGCAGAAGGGGTAAGGATAGGTAGGGGTGAAACCACAGGGCTGCACAGTTTGATGGATGGAAAGGGGGAAGGATCCAGGCAAAAGGACAGGGTAATGATGGGCAAGTCCCAATGGTGATTGATTTCATAAAACAATGCATAAGAATGATTATATGAACTACAAAAGTGTGAAAGATAATGTATATAAACTTTTTAAACAAACCAATTAAAAAATAATGTAAAAAATTACAAAAAGAAATTAAAACTGAAAGCAATTTAAAAAAAAAAATCAGAGTTTTATGAGGAAATGTGTAAACAAAACTTTTAAGGTAGTAGCAGCTTCAACAGAAATTAACAGAGTCCAGGATAAAGTTATGATAATGTCTGACATCCAATGCATCCACTGCATTATTTGTAGTCAAATTAATGTAGTTAAATACCTGTTTACTTGTAAGAAATGCCATAAGATAGTACCACTATAGTTCATTTCATAGAAACACTTATGTAAAATATACTGGAATCTTCAAAATATGTACTGTTAGGGGGAATGAGCAGAAAAGGGGGTTTTTAGTTAGAAAGTTGCACCACAAAAATTCACTGATATCTCCTGAAAATCATCCAAAGAGTTGCAGAATTTAAGGATGCTTCATAATTCCATTTTATAAGTAGTTGAATGTTCTGCAGTTGTTAACTTTTTCTAGGACTGCAAGTGGCTCTTAGCTGTAGGTTACCTGGCACATACTTCAGAATGAATAAACACAATGAACCCCTTCAAGATAAAAGTTATATTCTAACAATGACTTACTTGGAAAGCAATTTTTCAAAGAAATGCACAAAACAGAAAGAACATTTCATAAAGAGCTGTTAAAAATGTTTCTATTATGTGCTTTTTTCCCCTGGTTGAAATGATGAAAGTATCTTCTTCTTTTAAAAGTCATACTTGCACACTTAATTAAACAAAAGAATTTCTAAACCATTTTATGTCTTCTGAATAAAAAGTTACAAGTGAGATTTTAACATTAAATTGTAACTTAGCTTCTAACTAGCTTATATAGGAGGCCCATCTAAGAGAAAAGAGACCTAGTGACCAAACTGTATTGGAAGCATCTGAATTATAGGTTGATAAGAATACAAATAATTTTTTTTAAAAAGGGAGATAACATGCAGGGGTGGAGAAAAATACAAATTATTGTGATGTAATTACTCAGTTCCTCAATTGAGACATTCCTAGGGTAAGGGGCTACTTTTCTCCACCATGACAGTCATTAGATTCAGCTACTGAAAACACTAAAATGTCCTTAAGTCTTTCATTCATTATATCACATAAAGCCATATCAAGACTTTCAGATCATAAAATCTGTCAATCACATTAAAGAGATTTCTGGTGAGAAAGAGTAAAAATATTTTTCAGGTTGTTAATAAAATGGAATAAAAATTCACTTTTAAAATGTTGCCATATAATCTTTATTTTATTTAAAATTTTCTTTTTGGTATGTTGTACATTATATATAAAATAAGAAGTTTTTTTCAGTGCATGTATAGCTTAAATGTAGGGGAAAGCTGAATAATGAAAAATTGATGACATATAATTATGGTGTTGGTGAGGAATGATGACTATTCTGTAAACTGCAAAAGAATTAACAATTTTGTTTTAGAAGAAATACAAACTGAATGCTCCTTAGAAACTACGATTGTGAGACTTTCCATTGGCTTACTTTGAACATGTTTTCAGGAAAGATAAATCTTTAGAAAAAGACATTGTGTTGGATATGCTAAAACAAGGGAATCCCTCAATAAAATGGAACAATGATTCAGTAGTCTCAGGAGTGAACTTAAACATACCAATGGTCCAAAGCATTCTAAAACTTGCTCTATTACAGTGAACAAAAGAAATGACAAAGTAAGGGAGTTGAACAGAAGGTTTCAAAGGAAATTTGAGAAGAAAATGTAAAAAAATTATAAATCAATAGAATAACAGAGTATGGTGGGCAAAGAGATGGGTAGGTGAAGGAATTAGGAAAGATCCAGTGAGGGCCTGAAAAGACAGGGTAATAGTTGGCATAGATGAATGGTAATTAATTTTTAAAAACACAATGTATATGAATGATTGTATAAAACACAACGTGAATAAAGGAATGTGTGAAACACAATGTACATGAATTAAATACAATGTATATGAATTTTGTATGGAAACCAATATAAAAGAAATAAAAGGGTATTATAATGAAAGTGCAAAGGCCTGGCTTTTAGAAAATCAAAGATTTTTAGAAAACTGAAAAGGAAAAGCAATCTTGGCATTTATCAAGCTGAAAACAAAAAGAATAATAATGTCAAACCTGCAATTAGCGAATGATTCTACAGAGAAGATACTGTATGATAGAGGAATCATCAGAAGATACTGGCTAATTAGAAGTTAAAGGCCAGTGTTACTTCTTAGGCCATAGCTTTCATTATGGATGACATTTTGATTGAAATTTTGAAAACTCTCACAACTAGACAAGTCAGCAGTATTATGATCATTTAAAAAAATAAATTAAGTTGCTAAGGATTTCATTTACGTGGATCTACAACCAATACACATTGAAGCAACATTCATGAAAGAAGCCCTATAATGGGCAGAACTACCACAAAGGCCCTCTTTAAAAAGCGGCAGGAGCAACATATCACCTTGGAGATCTGAGCCATGGTATTTTCCATCACTTCATACGTTCATGAAAGCTAGGCAGTAAATAAGGAAGAAAGAACAATTGATTAATACTTGATCACACTGATTTCCAGAAGACTGTCTTAGAAGAAGCGTAGCCAAGATGCTCCTTTGAATTAAGTGTGGGAAGACTGTATTGGAAGGGATAGTCCATGCTTTGTGTGGCAAAGCAAAGGAGACAGACTTTCAAGGAGATGGTACGGCGCAGTGGCGGCACCGGTGGGCTCTGTTGTATCAATGATTGGGAGGGCGACTCCAGACCGAGCAGCACTTCATCCTCTTGAACTGAGTCATTATGAGTCAGAATCAACTTGACGGCATCTAAAAGTAGTAACAACACATATGGGATGTGCTTGGAAATGGTTTTTATTTGTAGGACACAATTAAAACATTTTCAATATTACTGATTTAACGGAAGACGCAAACATATAAGCAAATATTGCAGCCCTAGCAGCAAAGAATAAGGGAGAGTCAGGGGAAAGCTTAAGTGTGATCTTGACAACACAGAAAAGCAAGAGCTTTATCGATGACTAGGAAATTAAGTCTAACTTCCCAAAGAGCTGACTTTGACTTGAGTTTAAAATTTCTCCAAGGACGGTAGGGAAAATATTGGGTAAAGGGATAGAAGAACACTTCAGCAGAGGATACAGCATAAATAGTGTTGGAACTCTGATGGTGTGGTAGTAAGAAGCTGCACTGCAATCTCGAAGGCACACAGTTCAAATCTAACAGCTGCTTTGCAGGAGAAGGATGGACAATCTCTTCCTGCCTCTGAAAATCTGTTGGAGGATCAGCTATAGGTAAGTTCCAACTAGATGGTCCATAACAACAAGGCTCCTTGGACATGAACAGTTAAGTTCTCGGCTCCAAGCTGAAAGGTTGGCACTTTCAAGCCATCCAGAGCCACCTAAGCAAAGAGGCTTCTGAAAGGTCACGGCCTGGAAAAGACTCTGGACCAGTTCTAGTTTGAACACAATGGTTGCCACGAGTGAAAAGTCACCTTGACAGCAACTACAACAAGCAGAGCATGTGGAGAGACCTGCAGTATTTGGAAATGGCTGGACACATTTTGGGGAGTTGTTAAGAGCGGGATTGGATATTTTGGCAGAAATGAGACCACGGAAGGTTTAAAGTGTCACCATGGGGCTGTCAGCCTATGAGCTACAGGGTGGCAGTTAAGAGCTTGGGCTTTGGCAACAAACTAGCCTGTCTTGGGCCTTCCACTTACTCTGTGACCTTTGTTTATTTACTTAATTTTTCTAAGCCTCAGTTCCCTCATCTGTAAAAAAGGACGATAGGGTCACTGTGAATGAAGTCCTTAATAAAGCACATAGCTCATCATCTGTGTAAAATAAGATGTCTTTAAAGTTAAAATTATTTTGATGGCAGTGATGAGGAACCTTTGAAGTATTTTAAGCAGTGATGTAACAGGTGATTTAGAAAAATCTCTTTGGCAGCTCTCTGTAGCATGAAGCTGAGGAATGTGAAACCAGAAACAGAGAGACCAGAAAAAGAGCCAACACAGTTACCTAAGAGACAAATAAAGAGGGCCTGAAATGAAGTTTAGAGAGTAGGAAACTCAAATGTAAGACTGAAGAGTCTATTGCAACATGGAGCTTTCCTATAGGACACAAGGCAACTGCTCCATAGCATTTGGAAGGCTGTAAATCTTTACAAAAGCACATCGCTGCATCCTTCTCCCACAGAGCAGCTGGTGGATTTGAATAGCTGACCTTCCAGTTAGCAGTCCAATGCATAATCCACCAAGCCACTAGGGAGTGGGAACGAGGAACAGAAACAAGAATAAGAGCTCATAAGGGAAATCTAATGCATAGACTTTATGACCTTTTAATAAGCACATCTTTAAGATATCTTGAGCCTGATGATAAAATTTTCAGAAAGGTTCTATTGCTAAAAATGAGGCTTTATTTCACAATTCAAATAAGCATAAGCATGTCATATTTTTCAAGAAGACTGCAAATCCTGCAAGAAGGAAACTCAAAGAAAAAAAAGCAGAGATGGATTGACACAGTGACTGAAGCAATGGGCACAAGTGTGCCGAGATGATGAGGATGGCAGGACGGGACTCAGATCTACTGTTCGTAGGGTCGCTATGAATCAGACTCACCTAGATGGCACTTAATAACAGCAACAACAACAACCAAAACCACAAGATTGCAAGTTTCTCTTTTAATTTCATTTCCTAAATTATTTGTTCTGGAAACAAAAGTTTCAGTTAAAATTTGACAGCTATTTATGTAAGCAACACTACTACACTTAACATCAGAACAGGAAAAAAAATGTCTCCCCACTGTAGTCTATGATACCATATTCTCTCAAATAGTCATTAAATTTATATTAGACACAAAAAATCAAATAAAAAAATTCTAAGTGAAAAAAAATTACATTAGACACAAAAAGAGATCACATATTCTAGCGTTGAATCTCAGCTTTGACCTTTACTATCCATGTCATCTGGGCAAATTATTCTCTCTGTGCCTCTGTAATGGAGATCTGTAAATAATAATCTAATAGAGGTTTCTTATTAAATTTATAAAGTGATTTAAGAAATACCTGGTCTCCATTAAATATCATATAAGCATCTATTAAATTTATAAAGTGATTAAAGATGTGTCTGGTCTCCATTAAATATCATATAAACATCTGTTTAAATAAAATTATCTCCAGAAGGTCACTGTAAAAGGCAATAAGTTGTTTTAGAGTGGAAATTACACCCATTGCTAGTTACAGATTTATCAGGGAAAAATAAAGTGGTGGCTTAGTGTTGAAGAGTTTTGCTGCCAACCCAAAGGCATGAGTTCAAATTCATCAGCTGTTCCAAGGTAGAAAGGTGGGCAATCTCCTGGGAAATTCTACTGCCTCTAAAAACCTGCTGGAGAGTCAGCTGGAGCTGGTTCCAGCTTGACAGTATATAACAACAAAGTGCAGTCCAAGTCAGGTATACTTTGATGAAAGGGATGAAGGAAAGTGGTGAAGGAATGGGTATTGTCAAGATAGAATCAGATGGTCTGTAGTCCTAGTCAGGAAAATATATTTACTTATTGTTTATCAGCTGAGTTCCCATACTGTTGCTAAGATAACAGTAGAGAAGCTTGTCAGAGGAGAGCAGAATATAAAAACCAAAGACCAATGGGTAGAAAAAGCAATGGCACATAATCTAAGGATGCAATCTTTCATTAGCAACAATTCAAATGGTAAAATATTCCATGTATTAACTATATTCATCTGAAACATACTAGGATGGTCTATCATCTCAATAAAGAATTGCATACGGCCTATCCTAACATTAAACAACTTCTGTCTCCAGGGACCTGCCACGTGACAATGGATTCCATGAAGATTCTGAAGAAACAGTTTGTTAAGAATCTGACTTCCTCTGCTTCGTAAATAATAAAGAATGGGACAATAATTTAGGGGAGAGGGGAACCTATTTAAGGTAATTCAGTATGATAAAAATGTTCTGATTAAGGTGTCCAAACAGTTTACTAAAGGAATATTTTCTCTTCATAAAGTTTTTCCACCCACCCCCCCCTCCTTTTTTCTTTGAGTTTCTTAGGCTTAAAGATTGTTTAATGATTAAGAAACTCAAGGTCTCCTTTAACAACAATCTCGGGGAACATTTGTCTTTATCATGATTCTGTTAGACTAGCTACTAAAAACATCTTGGAGTCCATTGACACATTCTTCAGGCTTATTTGTAAGTAAATTGCTTCTCTTTTCAGTCATTCTCCTATTGCATACTAGCCTAGAGATGTATTTTCAGGCACTTTTTTCCTCAGGGTCATGAAGAGAAGAAATTTAAAAACATTATTAATTTTTTTAAATTTTATTTTATTATTTTTGTGTGCGTGTACCGTCAAATCAGATCTGACTGGTACAAGAGGAGATTGTCCCTCCTTACTCGGCAGAGCATCTGGTGGATTCGAACCGTTCACCTCTGGGATTGTAGTTGCAGCTCCTTGCCACTAGGCCA
>NW_006399762.1:8963523-9011801 GCF_000299155.1 Elephantulus edwardii
CATGCTTGGGAGGGTGGACGGCAGGTGCAGGAGGGGAAGGCCCTCTGGGAGGTGGACTGATTCGGTGACTAGGGCAATGGGCATGAGTGTGTCGGAGACAATGAGATTGGCACAGGACAGAGCAGGGTTTGAGCTGTTGTACATAGGGTTGCTATGAGTCACAAGCGACTCGACGGCACATAACAACAACAACAACATTTTATTTAATTATGTGTATAAATAAGCTTATATTCCTGAGTGTTTATCAAAGTTGAATTCTTTTCAAAGTTAACCTGTCTTTTAAATAATTACTAAAAATTATACAAATTTTAGTTAAGTACAATCTTTAAGTCATAACTACATTAAGTATTGACTTGAAATCTGGAATATCACTTATTTAAAAACATCAACAATTACATCCAACAAAAGTTCCGAGTACTTCTAAACTGAGACTCCTCAACTTCTACTGTAATGCTGAAGAAGAATCTTCTAGATTCTAAAGCGTACTAGCACTTTAACAAAAAGTATCCTAAGATACTCATGTACTGATTCATATCCAAATCAACAAAAGATCAGAGGGGGTCATTTACAATTCGTACTAAGGCTACAGCCAGATTTTTATTCATTCTACCTGGAATAATTATGTTAGCACTATCATTAACGAAAGGCACAAGAGTTGGTGACAATTTCAGGGCTAACGTATATCAAAGAAATTCTGGGGCACAGTGGGTCAGAACACAACTGCTAGCCAAATGGCGGAACCAAGAAAGATCACAGGTAAGAAATGACTATGGGATATTTTTACTCTGTTACATGGGGTTAATAACTTGAAGTTGATTCCAAAGCACATAACAACAGCATTCATTATTACAAGTGCATGTGGATAAAAGAAATCCGAGTGCTAGAGTTGTTTTTTGGAGGAGCTTCAACTTTGTTCCACATAAACACTAACCTATTTTAATTTCTGTTTGTAACTGTTTTCAGCCATAGGAAGTGAAATTTCTTTCTTTATATTCTCTTTCTCATTGTCATCAAGTTGGAACAAGCTCATAGCTGACCTTCTATTGGGTCTCGAAGGCTGTAAATCACATGGGAGGTGACAGCCTAAGTTTCTCCTGAGGAGCCACTGATAGATTTGAACCATCAAGGTTTTGCGGTTAGCAGTACAGTTTCCTAAAAACTACACCACCAGACTTTCCTCAATATTACCTCAGTCAAATGTCACAACTAAGCAGTGATGTCTCATTAAAATTTCAGTCTTACATCTGACTCTAAGCCCTCTCCTTCTAAGCGCTATATAGTTAAGCTTGTGGCTCCAGGGCTTAGCACAGAAAATAGGATATTGTTTGCCTTTTACTTACTTCCTCTTATCTCTGAGAGACAAGATGGAAAGATTGAAGATAGAGTGAGGCAGTAGATACATGTAGCAATAACGGCAGATGAGTGAGGTAGCATCTCTCTCTTTGTTAGTAATTGTGTTAAGTGTCCATCAATGTCTTTTCTGTGACTATGAGATTTGTGGATTTTTTTGCCATTTTTTTTATCTTCTTGCATGAACAACAAATCTTTACAATGATCAATGAACAGATCATTTGTTTAGAAAGAGAGAATCCCACCACAAATCATGACCTGCTCACTAAGCCAAGGGCGTGGGCTCTCGCTGGTCCTCCTCTTATCTTTAGTTAGAGTAGAGTAGAGGTTCTGTTTCAAAACAAAATTCCTTGCCACTGGACTGACAGGCAACATTATGATGGAAGGAGAGATGATTGAGACTGTCAACAAATGCATCTTACTTGGATCCACAATCAATATCCTTGGTACCAGCAGTCAGGAGATCAAGTCCGATCCACTTGGAAAATCTGCAGCCAGACCTCTCCAAATTACTGAGGAGTAACAATGTCAATTTAAGGACAAAAGTGCACATGATTCAGATCATGGGGGTTTTTTTTAGACATTTCCTATGGCTCTGAGAGCTGGACAATGACTAAGGATGACAGAAGAAAAAATGATGCCTTTGAACTGTGGTATTGGAAAAGAGTGCTGAAGAACCCATGAACTGCCAAAAGAACAAATATGTCTTGGAGAAGGTACAGCCAGAGTGTTCCTTGGAGGCAAAAAGGATGAAATTTTATCTCACATAGTTGGGAATGTTGCTAGGAGCTGTTATTCCTTGCAGAGGGGCATCATGCTTGAAAAGGTGGAGGGGAAGTGAAAGACAGGATAGTCTGCAACCAGGTGGACTGATACAGTGACTACAGCAACAGGCTTGAGTGTGGCAGAGTCTGTGAGGATGGCACAGTATAGGACAATACTCAAATTGGTTTTTCATAGTTGCTATGACTTATACTCATCTAATAACTACAACAACCACAAGAGGGGTTCTAAGAAAGTGCTGGAAGGAGAGTTCACATCACCCATCAGTGGTGGAGGACATATACGATTCTGAATCTTGACTATAGGTCAGAATTATCTTCAGAAATTCTGAAGATAATAGAAATTCTGAAGCCTAGGGAGCAGACCAGATCAATTAATCAGGGTTGGAGGCATAACATTATATATGCATTAGACACATTTATTTAAATTTGAAAAAAAATTCTCCTTTACAATAACCATAACTTAATTTTACCCTCTCCAAGGAAGCATAGCATACTATGCTGCTGTTTAAAGTTAGAACACCAACCAAACTGTATCAATTTTTTGATAGTTAAACACTTGGAAAATAATTTAGCCTCTCTGTCTCAATTCCCTAATGTCTAAAATGAGAATCTGTTTAATACTTATTTCACAGCTTTGGGGCATCTTTTAAAGAGACACTGATTGTAGATCACTTAAAATACTTTCTGGCACTTGGTAAGTGTCTGATAAATGCATGCCACATGTGGGCGATATCCACATGATTATAAAAAGAATGAATAGTCAATACTTTTCTACTATTGTCTTTTTTGAACAGTTTCTGTCTTAAAACAAAAGTCTGAAAAATTCTTTCCATGTCTTTTGCCCATTTTGTAGTTGGATTATCAATCTTTTTCTTGTGGAGGCCCAGGAGTATTCTGTAAACTTTCATTATGAGACTCTTGTCTGAGATGGTATTACCAAATATTTGTTCCCAATCGGAAGGTTTTCTTTTCACGCTGTTGGAAAAAGTTTTTGATGCACACAGGGGTTTAATCTTTAGAACATCCCAATCATCAATTTTATTATCTTCAGATTGTACACTTCTGGCTGTATCTGGCAGTCTCTTTATACTGTAGACTAGGGCTTCTAAGCTTGTCCCTATTTATCTCTTAAGAACTTCATGGTTTTGGGCTTTACTCCCAGGTCTCTGATCCACCTTGAGTTGATTTTTGTGTATAGGGTGAGATGCAGATTCTGTTTCAGCTTTCTGCAGATGGAAGTCCAGTATTGCCAGCACCATTTTTTGAAGAGGTTTTCATTTCCCCATTTGATAGCTTTGATTTCCTTGTCAAATATCAGTTGATCATATGATAACTGGTTCTATTTCTGGGTTTTCAATTCTGTTCCATTGGTCTATGTGCCTGTTATTGTACCAGTACCATGCTGTTTTTGTTACTACTGCTGTGCAGAAGGTTTTAAGGTCATGGAAAGAATTTTCAGAAAGGAAGATACTCAAATGGCCAACAGACACATGAAGAAATGCTCCAAATCACTGGCAACAAGAGAGATGCAAATCAAAACTACAATGAGATAGCACATTACCCCAGTAGCAGTGGCAAAGTTTAGCAGGGCAACAAGTAATAAATGTTGGAGACGATGTAGAAAAATAGGAACTCTTATACATTCTTGGTGGGATTGTAAAATGACACAACCATTCTGGAAGGCAGTTTTGCACTTCCTCAAACAGCTGAACATAGAAATTCCATATGACCCACCTATACTACTGCTTTGAATATTCCCTGAGAAAATAAGTAGTGAGGCACAAAAACTTGTACATCAATGTACATAGTAATATTATTCACCATCACAAAAACATGGGACAGCCCAGATGTCCAACCACAGTCAAACAAATTGAGAAATTATGGTACATTCACAAGATGGAATACTATACAACAGACAGGAGCAATGATCTTGAAGATTATTATCTAATTTAGGAGGGACTGGAAAGCATTATTCTGAGTGAACAAACCCAGTCTCCCACGAACAAATATTGTATAAAACCATTATTCTAGAATGAGTATGAGGATCCAAGGTGGGGAGGGTGGAAGAGAAGGATAATGATGTGTTTGGGGGTGGAGGGGTGTGCTTAATCATGAAGTCATATAATCTGATGAGTGGGGGGTGAGGGAAATTGGAAGAACCTAGTCTGAAAAACAATGTATTTGAATTTCATAAATAAATTAATATACAATAAAAATTTTTTAAATGCTGATTTTCTATAATATCTGTTAAAGATACTTAACTAGGGTGTACTAACATCTATAAATATGTCAGGCTTTAGAATTTCTAGGAAATGGACAAAAGTCAATAAAAATGTATAATTAGGTATATTTTTCCATATATATTAGGGAAAATTTATCCTCAAATTCTCACTTGCCATTGAGACTGGTTCCTCTTTCTTGCAAAGGGCCATTGACAAATTCAAATGATCAAGATCTGTAGTCTTCTTTTTTTCTTTTCTTTTTGTTTTGTTGTTTTATTTATCAGCCAACATCCTACAAAGTACGCTATCAGAGCCCAACTGAACCAACAGGCAACATCCGTATAGATGGGGAAAAGACTGAAATTGTCAATGATTTCATTTTACTTTTGATCCTCAACCAGTACCCATGGTATCAGCAGTCCAGAACTTTAGGAAAATCTGCTATCAAGGACCTCTTAAAACTGTTAGAGAGCAAGAAACTAAGCAAAAGACTAAAGTGCACCTGCCTCAGTCCTGGTATTTCAGTTGCTTCATATACATGTGAAATTAATAAATCAGAGTAATATAAATTTTAAAAAAAACAACTAAATAACAGATGCCTTTGAAATTTAGTGTTAGTGAAAGGTTTTGTACATGCCACACACAGCCAAAAGAACAGACCTGACCTGGAAGAAGTGCACCCAGAATGGTCCTTAGAAGCTAGCTTAGTGAGCTTCTCAAATACTTTGGGCATGTTTTCTGGAGGGGTCAGTTCTGGGGGGGAAAAAAGATATAGTGCTTGGAAAAACTAGAACTGTAGTCAAATGCTTGGAGAAGAGAATCAGTGAAGAAGACTGTCAGGAAGACAGAATGACAAAGTGACTGCAACAACAGACATGGCAGAGATCATCCGGCCATGCAAGCAAGATTCCAATTTATTGTTCATAGGGTCGTCATCATGTGTTGACTCAACAGCACCTAACAAAAACAACATCCTCAAATACTGTTGATGTTTTTAAGAGTAGGCAAATAAAACAAGGAATTACATCTTAGAAATATAGCAAGAATGTTACTTAGAAGCGAGGATTCGAAACTTGGTCCCAGCTACTGGAGGCATATTATCAAGAGGGATCAGCTCTTGGAGAAAGACATGCTTGTAAAGTGGAGGATCATTAAAATAATGGAAGATCCCCAATAAAATAGATTGGCATTGTAGCTTCTCTATGGATTCAAACATTGCAATCTTGTAAGGCTGGTGCAGGATCAGGCAGTGTTTAATTTTGTTGTAAGTGTTGCTATGAGATGTTTACCAACTTGACTGCACCTAAATGATAAAAAACAACCCTCAAATACACGCATTCAGTTATTTTAAAATACTACCTTTTCCTACAAATAGCTATCTTCCTGGAATTATTCAACTTGAAGTACTGTAAAAAACTCACTGATGGAACTAAAGAATAAGAATGATTTTATTTAAAGTATGCTTTGCTACTCAATGTTTTAAAGGGCATACTAGCAGTAATAGATAAGAATCATTAAAACTCTATCTGTGTGAAGAAATGAATGATTGCAAATGCCATCTTGGTCTTAACAGTTATTTAAACCTTTGAATTTAAAAATTGATGCAAGAGGTTAAATACGATGGTTTATAAGTGTTGAACAAGACTTTTAACCATATTTAAAGATGTAAAAGTTAAACAGTCTGAATATGTCTTCATGCTTTATTTTAAAATTATGAGTTCTTTCTGGATTGAACGTAAATTTTGTTTATAAAACTAACATTCCCTCCTCCTTATCATAAAGATTTTCAAAAATGATTTGCCAGGAGTATATCCAGAGACATAGCCAAGTAAATACATATTCAAAAAAAAGTGTTTGTAAGGTGAAAGTTTGGCATATGTTTTATAGGGACATCTGCACACACACAGAGGGGTTTATGTTATGGTTATGACTGAATACATTTTTTCCCCTGTGTGATTCCTTAAAAATATAATTTTCAGAGAATTGTCTCATGATTTTGTGTTAGGAAGGTTTGCTTCCCATCACATATATTTAGAATAGAAACTGAAAGATACAAAAACATTTCAAAACCAGGTTCTTAATGTTTACATTTCCACCAGTTCAACTACTTAAAATGTTTGAGCATCTCTCAAAAGTGAGTAAACATGCCTTTGCAAGGGTATTTTGGGGAATTATAAAGCTATTTCATTTCTGACCACTCTTAATAACTTTGCACTGGCATTTTCCTGTGCTTTTTCAGCTTGTTAGATTTTTATTCTACATGGAATTTAGCAGCAAGTCAATTTTTTTTAAATATAGATAATTACTTTACGTGTAAAACTATTGCCTCTGAAAATCACTGGAGGGTCAACTATGAGTCGCTTCCGACTCTATGGCACAAAACAACAACAACACAATACTGCTCATTTAAGGGGTATGGTTGAGCTGCTGCTTGAAGCTGTCTTTTGTTCAGAAAGACTTATTTTTTTTTCCCTATATAAACGTGTGTATGTTCTTAAAAAAAGTGAGCATCTCATTTGTCAAGAGAAAGTTTATATCCAAGTTCACTCTACCCTGACCTCCATGAGAAGCCATTACTAGATGAAGTAGACTCAATAAATTTTTTAAAATATGTGATTCAGTCCATGTCTTTGACAGTAGATAGAAGAGAACAGCACTCTAACTCCAAAGGTTTTCCAGAATAAATACAGCTTGTATAAGTAACTGAATTGGAAGGAAAAGATAACAAAAATAATATTACAATAATAATATTAACTTAGGAATATATCTCTTTACTCAGTTCTCTTTGTACCCAACCAACTCATAACTGACCCTCCAGCAGGCTTTCAGAGGCTGTAAACCACACAGAAAGGAGATTGTTCATCTTTCTGTGGTAAACTCAAAGCATGTGCCTTTTAGTTGTAAGCACATCTCCTCGCAACTAGGTTACCAGAGCTTCCTGTATGTGTCCGTCATTTCTTTTTAACATATTGAGCAAAAGTAGAGCAAAAATTACATTTGTTTCTTTCCCTCCCTCTTTAGCTCTCTCTTTCTCTCCCTTCTTCCCTCTTCCTTTTTCTCTCAGAAAGGAAACAGAAATACAAACACACATAAACTAGAAAAAGAAACCAAAGAACCCAATTCCAATTCTTTTTAAAACAAATATATTGCATGGCTCTTATGAGAAAAAATATTTTATGGGAGCCTAGGTCAGGATGATTGTCTCTTAGCCTCTAAATCCTAGCAATAAGAGATCCAATGACAAAAACAAGAAGATGCAATGAAATGTCTCCACATCGCCCTTCACTAGCAAACTGCTTCAGTTCTTCAAGAATTGCCACATGGTGGTTCCACTCCACAACCAATGCACACAGAGTTCAGGAGAAAGTCACTACTTGGTCTATTCTTAAAGTCTGACAACTGTAGAGCCACCAGAAAATAGCAACTCCCCAGCACTTGTGAATCCAAATTGCAACTACTTTTCCAGTTATTCTAAAATCGTATGCCATTGGGATCATAGATATTTGAGAAAGATAAAACCTCACTGATTTTACAGTCCAATTCCCTCTTCTTTTCTCTTCCCCCACTTTACTCAAAATCTGTGTGTGTGTATCTCTCTCCTTACACACACACACACACACACACACACACACACACACACACACACCCTAGTAAGACAGAATGGGTAAAAAAAAAACGTATCTAAAGTTAGAATGCATATTGGATCAGACCTGGGATTAGAATCCAAATCTCAGTAACCAGAGCCAGCCAACAGCTATTCTAGACCACTTCAGTCTCATGAATTCTACATAGGCATTAATATTTTATCTGATCTTGCTCTCTACTGATTACTGAAGAAACTCAATGAACCACCTTTCTGTATCCTTTCACAGCCCTGTCAGTTCAAACAGTAGGACTGGAGGTGAATTTCTTAACCTCTCTAGCCCTCTCCTTAACCAAAGTTAGAGGAGCTTGAACTGGATATCTCTGATAAAAAAAAAGAAGACCAACTTTTTAGTTCTAAAAATTCTGCTTCTCATCTCTGGTTTTGTGCTTCATTCTTGCTGCCTGAACTTTTCACTAGGTGGCAGGATTCCACCACCAACATTCTGAAAGGATTTTCGAGGGATGCCTGGGAACAGAACTTTTCAAAGACAAACTTTTCTTTATACTGAACCTTTCTACAAAAAGTAAAAAGTCAAAGAGATGCAGAAATTATAAAGGCTAGTGCCCTATATATTTCATGAAGATCCAAATCCATTTTTCACAGAAGCATTAAGTAGGAAAACAGTTGAGCATGCTCTTTCATATTATTTGACAATTTACCATTAAAAGCAGGTAAAGGTTAGCCAGCTTTAGGCTGTATGAAATTAATGTTGGTTCAGTCTCAGCTGAACATATTCAGGGCCTCTCAAATAATGTTAAACCATGAGACAAACCAACTCAAGGGAACAACCAATCAAGAAACAAAGCAGCAATTAAAGAAAGCACTTAAAATACTTAGTGTAGGCATTACAAAACTACCACCACTAAGTTACAACACATTTTTAATACTTCTGAATTTTATTTTAAGCTCTTAACCAGATGAGTACACACAATGGATTTTGCGTTTATTTGTCAATTCCTTAAAAGGGTATTCTTTTAAATAGATTTTATGACATCTTCATGAGACTTCAAAAAGCATTGCCCAAACTTGGCTTTTTCTTGAATGCTACACAATAAATGCCACTACCAACACTTTTTCTAAGAGTCCCAAAAATAGCTGGGCTGATTGCTTATGCCGAGCCAGAGCCAAGTAAAGTAACATGAAACAATAATTCAACAATAATTCTAATATTGCCTATGCAGATTGTTCCCAGTTGCCTGCCTCCCTGGTTGTCAGAGATTAATGAGGCCTTTCCACCAGTTGATAAATACACCTCTCTTTGTATTTGCAAGTTAATTACATATATGGTGTATCGTACACGCAAAAGTTCCTTAAGCACAAATCTTTTTAAAAAAATCTGAGTTCTAAAGCAGAACTTGAAAATCCCATCAACAGGTTGCTGCTTCTTCCCCGCCCAGCAGTGAGAGAGCAATATAAACCCCATTCCCCAGATCCTACCTTGGCAACATGTAAGGGCTGCTTCTGCTCCTTGCCACCCTGCAGTCGGAACCCCCAGGGTGCCCCTCCGGTCATGGAAATGCAGATAAAATCCCCGGTGCCCATTTTCTCCTTTTAGTTGGGCAGCATGAAGAATTTGAAAAGACAGGAGAAGCGTGGGTGTGGCTGAAGCTGTGCACTTAGCGTGGCGCTGCAGTCCCAGGAGGCAGGTCGGCGTCTCAGAGCGTCCACCGCTCGCCCCGCTGTCCGGACGCAGCGGTGAATGCGCGCTGCAAATGGGCTCATTCACAAGGGCGCAGAGACTCCTCCGCTCGCTCGCTCGCATCCAGGACACAGCCCACTCTTGCGTCACACCGCTTTGCTCAGCCCACCTTCGGGAAGGGAAGGAAAGCAGCTGTACCCCCAACCCCGCGGGGCCCTGAACCCATTTTGGATAAGATTGAAGAGAGGAGAGCAAAATTTGTGTAGCATTGAGAGAGTAAAATCTCAACACTTAAAAGGATGACTGGAAAACTTACATTTAATAATTTCTACTACTAGAGGCCCCGTAAAGCTTTTCATCTCTCTGCTACTGTGACAGCTTAGTATCTGTGAAGACTCAACTCCTAGGAGAAGGAGGGGTTAGGATCTCTCAAGTAAATGTTTTGAAAATTACCACATTGATGAATAAAGTAGACCATAGGAGTTACAGTGAGTTACATTATTGTTTTTCTAGGATTTATTGCAGAAGTAATTTTACAAGAGGAAATTAAACATAAACATCTATATAAGAAAATGAAACTTCCTGTTCTGAAAAAGTGCTTTTCTATTTTCTAAACTATGGTTGGTTTTGTGTCGAAGAAATAGAGAGAGAGATGATAGAGATAGAGATAAAGAACATATGAAAGAGAGAGAGAGAAACACACGAGAAAGAATGAGGCCTGGATGTGACATTTAAATAATTTTCTTTTAAGTGTATAGTTTGAAAACTCAAACTCAATATTGTGGAAAACTGACTAGTAGCTGACCCACCAGTGGGTATTCGGGGAGAGAATTTCCACCTTTCTTCTTTAGAGCCATTGGTGGACTCCAGGCACTCAAAGGGGTGTGGGGACTTTGGGTTAGCGGTGCAGTTCCTTACAGACTCGTCACCAGAGCTGCATGGTTTGAAGTACTTCAAATTTGAAAAAGTGTTTCATTTATTCCTTCCTGCTAATTTTCTTAAACCTGATTCCTATAACTGATTGCGTACGATGTCTTCTATTAATCTAAGCTTTTTTTTTCTTTTTCTTATTTTGTTCTGTTTATGGATGTTTCAATAGAAAAGTGCATATGTGGTTCAAAACAGTTGATATCTTAAATTTTAAAGCAATATATTGTAAACAAACGGATCACTTTTGTTTTACCTATATTTTCTTTTCCACTCACATGGTAGGAGATAACAGTTTTTTTAAACACTCTGCCTGTTTCAATACTGGGGAGTACTGTACGATTATCATCTTCACAATGTCTATCCCTCAGAAGTCAAACATGTTAAGTGGTTTTATTTCTGTCATACTTGAAGTAAGGACAAGGAAATCAGTGACTCTCAACCCATGAAGTCATGAGGACCAGGCATCCCCCCAAGTTTAATTCTCTTTAGAAGGTGAATTGTCTTTACTCTCAAAAAAAAAAAAAAGTTATACATGAAATTCCACAAGAAGAAATCTGAGAAAAGAAAATAAGAGACTTAGCACTCATTCTTTGTATTTTCTTATTTCCTTTTTGTTCCTCAGTCCACAATAGGTAAAGATCTTGATAAAGTAACTTAATATCTCCTTGTTTATGTGTAATACTTACTATTGACTATCAAGTCAATGGAATGCCCTACTTAAAGTATTTTTCCCCTAGACTTACAGGATATAGCATATTCTCTTATCTATGTCTGTAATTTCCTAACCATTCCTTTCTCCTTTGTTAAATTCTCTAACGATCAACAAAATATTGGGGTTCACCAGGAAGACATCCTGTCTATTTGTCTCACTCTGTTGTTGGTATGTGCTGTCAAGTCACTTGTAACTCAAAGCAATCCTATGCACAATAGTTTTAAGCCAGTCTCACTACCTCTGACCCCTCTATCCCCATTACCTCGGTAACTGTGCCAATGCATCTCATCCAATGTCTTCTCTTGTGCTGTCCTTCCATCCTTCCAAGCATGGTGTACTTCTCCAAGGACTTGTCCTTCCTGGCAACAAGACCAAAGTATGTGAAATGGACCTTCAAAATCTTTGCCCTCAAGGAACAACTTGGTTTCACCCTCTACAGGACAAACTTGTTAGTTCTTTTGGCAGTCCATGTTATGTTCAATACTCTTCTCCAGCACCACAAGTCAATGGCATCAATTCTTCTTTTGTCATCCTTAGTCACTGTCCAGCTTTCTGATGCATAGCAAGCAATTGCAAAGACCATGGCCTGGATCAGACACATCTTGGTCTCCAGACTACACCCTTTTTATTAATCCTGTCATCATCAGACTTTGCCTTAATCTGAGATACCTTCCCTTAGTTTCAGGAATATACAACTTTCTACTCAAACCTTTTTCTTTATGACAGAAACCTAAAATTTGTTATATTCAGAACCAATTTGATTGCTCTTACCCCAAATTCCGTCTTTCCTTCTGTGTTCTCAAACTCAGAGTAATTGTTTAACTCATTACCTTTCTGGCATGCCTTGTTTCCTTTAGTCCTAACTTAAATGAAAGCACGATGTTGGAGACTGGAACTGGGGCAACCGTGCTGCAACAAGGAGAGAAAGGCTAAGATCACTGCAGGGTTTTCAGTTCTTACAGAATCGATGTCAACAGCTGTTCACTTGCGGTCATCTTGCTGTGTGTGAGAAGAAAAAAAATTTTATATAAACCACTATAAACCAAAGCAAACCCAGGGCTATTTAATCAATGCCAACTGATAGATGCCCTACAGGACAAACAGAACTGCCTCACTGGATTTCTAAGACTGTAGTCTTCAGGGGAATATATTGCCACATCTCTCCAGTTGTTTCAAACTTCTGACCTTAGGATTAACACTCACTTAACCACTGTCCCACCAGTTATACACTACTGTAAATTACTGGAAATGTAATTTATTGTGATTTACAGAAATTCATTCCTAAGGGCTGCACTCAATAGTTTCTTCATCAAACTAATTCCCCTAGACAAAACCAAGGGTTCACATTTGCTATCATTAATTAAGCACGTGCCAGAATTTTTATCCTCAGAGAATTTCTGCTAGGTAGTTCTTAGTGCCTCTCTTTTATTGGTAATTATCTGAAATTGAGAGAATTTTAAATCATTTTCCTTCTACATCATAGAGCCAATATTTGAAACACTATTTGCCTTAATTTAAAATATCTATTTTTTTATTCATTGTTATCCTCCCTCCAGCACTCTTTTATAACATGCATCTATGTACCCATGAAGATTTATGAGTGCATCTTTATAGTAACCGTTAAATACATTATATATCTAAAAAAGTAGATTATATATCTGCATCTGCCCCTTGGTGCCATTCCCACAACTAATGAGCATTTTTCTGTCTGGTCTGGACAGCAATCTCTTAACTGGACCCCTTGCCCTAACCTCATTTAAAGCCTGTTATCTGTTGGGTTTTTTTCACGCTATAGCCTGGAAGATCCTTCTGAACTGTAATATTGATCTTACATTTCCTGTGCTTAAAGTCCTCAAGAGATCTCAGCATGATGTTCCAAGGCTTTTTCATAGATAATTCTGTCTGCCTCTCATGCTTCACTTCTTCTGCCTCCTTGCTCACTCGTTCTCACCTTGGGTTTTATAATCCAGAAATGCAGGAATACTTTTTGTTTCTCTAACCTGCCATGCTGTTCCATCTGTGGGGGACATTCTTCCAAGCTCTCCAGTCATTACTCATACATGCATCACCTGGTGATGATCATGCAACTCCAGTCATTACTCATACATGCATCATACTCATCCTTTTCACAAATCAGATGTTTCATTTCTCCAGAAAGCTTTTCCCAGTTCCTGCCATGTTGAGGTGTTTCTACAACGTGCTTCCAAAACTCTGTATTTTCCTGTCATTTTAATGGTCTCTCAACTTGCATAAATCCTATACCAGATTATGTTGTTGTTATTGTTATGTGTCATCGAGTTGCTTGCAACTCATAGCGACCTTATGTACAAGAGCCCTAAACACCATTCTACCCTGTGCCAACCTCACTGCCTCAAACACACTCATTCCCACCATTCCACTCACAGAATCGATCCATCTCATTGAGGGTATTCCTCTCCTGCGCTGTCCCTCCACTCTGCCAAACATGATGTCCCTCTCCAAGGACCAGTCCCTCCTTGCAACATGCCCAAAGTATGTCAGACGAAGCTTCAGAATCCTTGCCTCCAAGGAGCAGCCCGGCTTCACCCTCTCCAGGACAAATCTATTTGTTCTCCTAGCAGTCCGTGGTATATTCAACACTCTTCTCCAGCACCACAGCTCAAAGGCATCAATTCTCTTTCTATCGTCCCTATTCACTGTCCGACTGATGCATAATACGTAATTGCAAAGACTATAGGCTGGATGAGGCATACCTTAGTCTCCAGCCTGACGTTGTTGCTCTTCAGTACTCTTGAGAGGTCCCTCACAGCTGACTTTCCCAATGCAATTCATTTCCTGATTTCCTGGTTGCTGCTACAAAGAGCTTTGACTGTGGAACCAAGTAAACTAAAACTGTTAATAATATCAATCTCTTCACCATCCACCCTGATTCTACCAATTGGCCCAGTGGTGAGAATCTTTGTTTTCTTGATGTTGAGCTTCAATCCATATTGAAGGCTACAGTCCTTGACCCTCTGCAGCAAGCACTTCAGATCCTCCTTAGTTTAAGCAAGCAGGTTTGTGTCATCTGCATTAACGCAGGTTGTTGACACCAAATTATAGCTTTGTAAAAATGAAGGACACTTTGTATTTATTTAGGATTGTATCTCCAAGTGTAACATAATTTCCGGCACATACTTTGTTGTTATTGTTGTTGTTGATAGATGCCACTGAGTCAACTACGATTCATAGCGAACCTACAGCAGTGGATCTGAACCTTGCCTTTCCTGGGGCATCCTCATCATCTCTCATATCCTCAAGTCCATTGTTCCAGTCACTGTGCCAGTTCATCTTAAGTAGTGCTCAAATAATATGAGAAGAATTAAAGAGTAAGACCCCTCAAAATTAAGGAGTAGGAAACAGTGTCAAAATGTTCTGATTTCTTTTTCTTCACATTATCTAATTTGGAAAATCTGGAAAGAGATGAAATTTTTAAATTATATTGTTTATAAACCATCTTTAATAGGTAGTAGCTATTATCCTCACTTTCTGTCCCTCCCTCATTCATTCTCTCTCTCGTTGCCTTTGAATCTGTACTAGCTTCGAGCTGACCTCCCAGGGGGTTTTCACAGGCTGTAAATCATATGGGAAGATACTGTCTATCTTTTGCCCTAAAAGCATATGTTGGATTTAAACCACTTGCCTTTGGGTTGACAGCACAACTCTTTATCCACTCGGCCACCAGTGCCCTCTTCTCCTTTAGTAGCTATGATGTTATGTGCCATCAACTTGGAATATGCTCATAGCTAAACCTTTCAGTGGGATTTCAGAGGCTGTAAATCACACAGAAAGAGATTGTACGTCTTTCTTCTGAGGAACAGCTGGTGGATTTGAACCACATGCCTTTGGATTGTCGTGCAACTTGTTAACACTAGAGTACTAGAATTACCCAGTGAGTAGTTATTAGTGTAGATAAAATCTATGCCCTATCCTAGCTCCATGCATGATGAAGTACATACCACATATATTAGTTTAGAAATGAGTACAGGATATTTCTTCCATACCAGCTTCATTTAGGAATGAGTACCAAATGTCAGAGTTGTCATTGTCCTACTCTCAATTCATATTATTCTGTCACAGAGAAGCTCAACAATTGTTTAAAATATTAGTTTTCATGCAATCATTCCCCTACATTGCGTAGTGTTAGGGCTTTTAAAAATGGCCTTTCTAGAGTAGTGAGAGAAGATCTTCACCCTGAAACCCACAGCGTCAGTTTTCAGCAGGAAGTAGCTAAGAGAATACGCCATCCCCCTTTCCTTATGAATCAGGTGAAGTCTCTCTCAGGGAGGAGAGATAGGGAATGACAAGGGACACACTGACAAAGGAGATTAATCAGAATTGGCTTTGACAAGCACTGTGACAATTGGACAATTAAAACAGACTTTCGGGGGGGGAAAGAAGGACGAACTGGGGAGGAGGGCAGAGAGAATAGTGCAACAATGAATGAATGAAAACCCAAAATCTCTGTAAATGTTCATTAAAATTAATAAAATTTAATAATAATAAAGAAAATGAATATATAAGAAAAATGCTAGGAAAAAAATGGCCTTTCTAACCATTGCATTAGCCCACTCTGGGGTTAAAGTCTTCAGCTGCCTCAACCACAGACACTTGGTTTTCATTTTGATCAGCATCTTCTAAATCATCAACAACAGTGCAGTCAAATTAAGAGAGAGAAAGGTGGCCACACTGTGGAGGGACTGCATCAAGGCATAGCCTGACAGAGCCTTGAAGACAAAGCCAGAATGAAGCTTATTGGACAACTGAAAACAAACAGGAATTTATTTGTGCTGCTGGACTGAATCTGGATTTTCACTGTGTGATATCCTTTGCCTGCCAAGCCCCAAATTATTTCCTTTATAAACCTCGCAGTGCAAGAGTGGAAGACCCCAGATCAGATGGATTGATAGAATAACTAGGGCAATGGGGTAGGTGTGTCAGAGTCAGTGAGACTGGCTCAGGGCAGGCTTTAGAGCCGTTGTACACAAGCTTGCTATGAGTTTCAACTATGGAAAGCCATTTGATATTTCATCAAAAAATAAATAAAGAAATTCTTTTGGAACCCACTATTCCAGGCCTGTGTATGTATGTTGTGTGTATGTATGTATGTGTATATATATCTATGTATGTATGTATGTATGTGTGTGTGTGTGTGTGTGTGTGTGTATATATATATATATATGTTGTTGTTATGTGCCGTTGAGTCACTTGTGACTCATAGCGACCCGATGTACAACAGCCCTAAACTTTGTTCTGTCCTGTGCCAATCACACTGTCTCTGACACACCCATCCCAATTATCCCAGTCACCAAATCAATCCATCTCCTAGAGGGCCTTCCTCTCCTATGCCTGGCCTCCACCCTCCCAAGCATGATGTCCTTCTCCAAGGACTGGTTTCTTCTTACAACATGTCCAAAGTATGTTAGATGGAGCCTCAGAATCCTTGCCTCCAAGGAGCCGTCCGGTTTAACCTTTTCCAGAATGAATCTGTTTGTTTTCCTAGCAGTCCATGGTACTCTCAATACTCTTCTCTAGCACCATAGCTCAAAGGCATCAATTCTCCTTCTATCTTCCTTGGTCATTGTCCAGCTCTCTGATGCATAACAAGTGATTGCAAAGACCATGGCCTGTATCAGACGCACTTTAGTCTCCAGAAAGACACCATTGCTCTTCAGTACTTTAAAGAGGTCCCTAACAGCAGACTTTCCCATCGCAATACGTCTTTTAATTTCCTGGCTGCTGGTGCCGATACACACCCACACACACCCACACACACCCCCGTAAGGAAATCAGAGCTGAGATGCAGATAGATGTGTGCCTATGCTTACTGCAGCATTATTCACAATAGCAAGAAGATGAAAACAGTCCTTTACCTATCAGTGAACAAACTGATAAAGAAATTGTTGTTACATTAGTGGGATACTATGAAGCATTTAAGAACAATGGAGAACTTGTAAAGTACTGAACCATGGGCAAGCCTAGAAGACATTATCCTCAATGAAATGACTCGGTAAAAAACCCCCACAGTTAATATATAAGACTGCTACTGTGAAAACAGGATTAATTGGAGGGAAGATGGAGAAAGCAGAAATAGAATGAATGTATGAACAATAAATTCTGTAAAGGATCAAGGGAAGGGAGGACCAACCTAACAACGGATGAACCAACAATATGTATTGTAATTAGCAGCTAAAGAGTTCTGGTGTCTTAGTGGTAAGGAGCTGAGCTACTTAAGGAATAAGGAATGTTGTTTGAATCCACCTGTCACTCTGTAAGAGAAAGATTGGCACTCTCCTCCCATGTGATCAACTGACTTCGAAGACCTGCTGGGTCAGCTATGGATTGGTTCTGACTCGACAGGACACAACAAGTAGCAACTTGGAACACTCATTTGTTCAAATGATTGGGGGAGAAAGGAAAAAAAAGAGGAAGAATGCAGAAAGGAAAAAATACTAGGACATCTCTTAGTGAACAGATTGGTGGAGTGAAGGAATAGGCAAGGTGCAGCAGAGGTTTGATTAGATGTAGTCATAAAGTTGTTGATCAAGTGTAAGTAATATTATAAAACAATGTGTAAAAGGAGTAGTGGTAACATGAACAATATGGATGTGGCTGAGTTTGACTTTTATTAACTTCATGAAAGGGGACTGTATCCATCAATAACATCCATAATATAAACCCAATCCTTTGGTAAGACGTAATCCCCCATGGTGCAACCTACTTCTACTAACCACCGGGTCCAATAGCTGTACCATTTTCAAGACTTCTCCTAGGTGATTGTCAAGGACAAGGTCCTTCACCATAATACTGATAATAGTATACATATAACCACATGGAAAATCAACCTGGAGCTGAAAGTATGTTAAGTGTGTTAGGAGAGACAGTCCTTTAAGATTCTCCAGTACTTCTTTGTGTTTTTCCTGTATATCAATGTAGAAGGCCCGGAATAATCTTTCCCTGAATTCTTTCTTAGGGTTGTGTTTGCATCAAGCAATCTTCAGGGTTGAGATTTATTTTTTATTCATCGGAGATAAAGCTGATTGGGTAAATGTTATTAAATTGTTATTAAAATAATGCAATCTCTAAGTGCATTTTTCCTCAGCTATGATGCAATCTCTAAATTCACTGTACTTCAGCTGTGATATATAAACCCAGTCTGTGTGCAGCGTCCATTCTGGCCATGTCATATCATCTTGTGGGACTTGTTGTTATCATGTGCCGTTGAGTTGCTTGCAACTCATAGCAACTCTATGTACAACAGCCCTAAACCCTGCTCTATCCTGTGCCAATCTTATTGTCTCTGACACACCTACACCGATTACCCCAGTGACAGAATCAATCCATCTCATCGAGGGTCTTCCTCTCCTGAGCTCTTCCTCCACCCTCCCAAGCATGACGTTCCTCTCCAAGATCTGGTCCCTTCTTGCAATATGTCCAAAGTAGAATGTCAGATGAAGCTTCAGAATCCTTGCCTCCAAGGAGCAGCCTGGTTTGACTCTCTTTAGGATGAAACTGTTCATTCTCTTAGCAGTCCATGGTATATTCAATACTCTTCTCCAACACCACATATCAAAGGCATTAATTCTCCTTTTATCATCCTTAGACATTGTCCAGATCCGTGGTGCACAGCAAGTGATTGCAAAGACATGGCCTGTATCAGGTGCACCTTAGTCTCCATAGTGACATTACTGCTCTTCAGTGCTTTGGAGACGTGTCTTACAGCAGACTTTCCCAAGACAATACACCTTTTAATTTCCTGGCTGCTGGTGCCAAGAGTTTTGATTGTGGAGTCAGGCAAACTAAAGCTGTTTACAATGAATTACAAACATGCTGATGCTTATGCTGCTTGCTGTACTGTGGTAAAAGCTTTTCTCTTTTGATCAAGTCTCACCATTCGTGAAACAGTGACAGGCTAACTCCATAGGTTGAAAGAAGAGTCTTAAGAATTTGACTTCTCTAGACCACTGTCTTGATTATTATCCAGATGCCTCAACTCTTCCTGCCCTGCTAAAGACATATGGCTTATATTGTCACATTTAATTCCCCTGGGACTGTGGTCTATGCCCAGCACTCCAATCAAAGAAGCTTGTATTGAAAACTCTGTAACCATCTCTTTTGGCTTGTGTGCAAGAGCAATATTGTCAACAGCTGCATGAGATTCTTGGAAACTTCTAGAAAATTGCCGAGCCCCAAATACAGATAAGAGATTTGGGGTCAGGTGGAGGAGGGAGAGTTACCGTATATTGTAAAAATGATGAGGTAGTTTACCAGATTAAATGTTTGTGGCATTTTTGACACTTGCTTTTTAGTAGTTCATCTGATATTAATCTTATTGAAATGAATTATAATAGCAAAGAGTGAAAACAAATGCCAAAACCAATAGTATGAAACTATGTCTTGTCTTAAATTGGCAGCACCATGCTAGATGAAGAAGAGATTGAGGTGGCTAACAATTACAGCTTGCTCAGCTCTACAATCAACACTCTTGGTGCCAGTAGTCAGGAAATCAAAAGACGAATTGCTGTAGTGGTCTGAAGGTATATGCACCACTAAGCAGCCAAAGGCCTCGCCTGTCTGGTGGTTCAAATTCAAGAGTAGTTTTGATGGAGAATATGGCTAATCTCTGTGTCATTTATGTCCTCAGAAACTGTTGGAGGGTCAGTGATGAGTCAATTCCAACTGAATGACAATAATTTTATGTTTTTACATGTTTTCATATAATCAATTATTAATTTAGCAAAGAATACCTTAGCAAACCTATACATCGACATCTTAGAAACATAGTTTAAATTCTGAGCTTGGCTTGAACTAGGAATAAATACACAGAAAAGAATTATCTACAATAATTTGAAATTTTTTACAACCTATTCCTTATTCCTATCTCTTTTTAACTTTCTCTTTTTAAATTTTTTTAATTGAAACTTCCATGAAACTTTACAGAAAACTTGGATTTTCATTCATTCATTGTTGCACTTTTCTTAACTTTCTAATGCCATTTCTCAACTTGACAGCAACTAAGACAATAACAATGCCATTTTAATTCAAAATATATCATGACTATTATTTGTTAGTTAGTGTCATGATTTCTTTCTAGTCTCAAATCCTAGAAGTCACTCCTCATTATTAATTAAATTAAAGAATTTGGAGAAAAATGAAGCACTATACAGAATGAATGTACATTGAAACATACTGGAAAAAAAAGAAAGAAAAAAATGAAAAAAACTACAAAAAAAAGATACTGAAATTGTGTAAAATTTGGATTTGATAAATAACAGAGAGCTCTGGTGACTCGATGATAAGAGATCCCAAAGGCACACAATTCCAGTTCACTGGCTACTCTATGGAAGAAAGATGGACAATTTCCTCTCTTGTGCAATTTATTGCCTCTGAAAATGCACTGGAGGGTCAGCTATGAGTTAGTTCTAACTGGACATAACAACGATAGCACAAATACATAATAATGTAGTATATTTTCAAATTCTAAACCAAATTTAATTCTTCACTTCCTTTGAGGACTTCATACCCTCTTGCTTATTAAAAGAGTTTTAATAAATTTAGTAAGTACCTTACAGCACTTGTTGTTGTTATGTGCCGTCGAGTTGCTTGAGACTCATAGTGACCCTTTGTGCAACAGCCCTAAACTCTGCTCTATCCTGAACCAATTTTATTGTCTCCGACACACCTATCCCCATTACCCCAGTGACAAAATCAGTCCGTCTCATTAAGGGTCTTCCTCTTCCGCACTGTGCCTCCACCCTTCCAACCATGATATTCCTCTCCAAGGACTGGTCCCTCCTTGTAACATATCCAAAGTATGTCAGATGAAGCTTCAGAATCTTTGTCTCCAAGAAGCAGCCTGCCTTCACTTTATCCAGGACGAACTTGTTTATTCTCCTAGCATTCCATGGTATATTCAATGCTCTTCTCCAGCACCAAAGCTCAAAGGCATCAACTCTCCTTCTATCATCCCTAGTCATTGTTCAGCTCTCTGATACATAGAAAACAATGGCAAAGACCATGACCCGTATCAGGCACTGTATTCAAACTAATATAGTTGCTTCTCAGTACTTTGGAGAGGCCTCTAACAGCAGACTTTCCCAATGCAATTCATCTTTTCATTTCCTGGCTGCTCATACCAAGAGTGTTGATTGTAGAGCCAAGCAAACTGAAGCTGTCAACAATCTCATTCTTTTCACCATCTATCATGATGCTGCTCACTGGCCCAGTGGTGAGAATCTTTGTTTTCTTGATGTTGAGCTTCAACCCATATTGAAGGCTTCAATCCTTGACTTCTGCAGCAGGCACTTCAGGTCCTCCTCAGCTTCAGCAAGCAGGGTTGTATAATCTGCATAACGCAGATTGTTGATGAGTCTACCTCCAATACTGATGCCACACTTCTCCTCATAGAGCCCAGCGTCCCAGATAATTTGTTCTGCATATAGATTGAAAAGATATGGAGATAGGACACAACCTTGATGGACACCCTTCCAAATTTTCAACCATGCAGTGTTTCCTTGCTCTGTTCTG
Organism: Elephantulus edwardii; assembly: GCF_000299155.1. Taxonomy (NCBI): domain Eukaryota; kingdom Metazoa; phylum Chordata; class Mammalia; order Macroscelidea; family Macroscelididae; genus Elephantulus; species Elephantulus edwardii. Next base: position 8,985,353 of record NW_006399762.1, read on the forward strand.
ACAAGTGCCTCCTGGTCCATGTGTAAGTTTCTCATATGCACACAATCAAGTGCTCTGAGATTCCTGTTCTTCTCAAAGTCAGCCACAGTTTGTTGTGATCCACAAAGTCAAATGCCTTTGCGTAGCCAATGAAACACAGATAGACATTCCTCTGGTACCCTCTGCTTTCAGCCAAGATCCATCTGACATTAGCTCTAATATCCCTAGTGCCACGGTCTCTTCTTAATCCAGCCAGCACTTCAGGCAGTTCTCTGTTAATGTGTTGTTGCTGTCATTTTTGAATGATCTGCAGCAGAATATTGCTTGCATGTGGTATCAATGATATTGTTGTATAATTTCCACACTCTGTTGGATCACCTTTCTTTAGACTGGGAACAAATAGAGATCTCTTCTAGTCAGTAGGTGAGATAGTTGTCCTCCAGATTTCTTGGCACAACTTGGTAAGCACATCTAGAGTAGCACTAGTCAATGTTTTTATGTAAATCAAATTTAAATGAAAATCTCGTCATGGGTCAAAATCCACTAAAATGCAGTGTTTTTGAAAGTTCTATTTTCAAAAAGTATAATTTATCTAGGTATGTGTATATATACCTGTATATTTTAGAATAATTGAACAGGAATTAAATAAAAATATTAGAAAAATCATTTTAGACACTTGTTTTTTCCAAACGACTAGAGAGTGTTTGTCTCCAATGTCAAGGAACAAAATTATACTATAATTCATGACATGTATATGTACTGAATCTAGTTTTGATAGTTTATGTTCTTACTAATAAATTTGACATATTTTGATTAAGTAGTATTAGATTAATTGAAATATCAGAAATTATAAAGGTCATTTTTTTAATTAATTTATTTATTTTTCATTTCAATGAACATCTACAAAGATTTTGGAATTTCATTCATTCACTGTTGCACCCTTCTCCCTGCCCCTCCCCCTCCACCCCTTCCCATTAGCTCTTCTCCTTGAAAAGCAAAAGAAAAACTCCCTCATTGGTACACAATCCCCCCTGCACATCCCCCAACCCCACCCCCAACCCCAAATATAACCCACTCTGCAACCCTCATTAATGATAAACATAATGCCCTAAAATATAATACTTTTAAACGATTCTCTCCCCCATAGACTTCAATGCAGTAAACATAATTCATCCAGTTTTCTCATAAAGGTCATTTTTAAAGGAAGATGCAGTGTAATGACCAAGCTCTGGTGGCTTTATCTAAAAACCCACCGATGGGCCAGATATGAGTTGCTTCCAAGTCAAGGACAATCAGTTTTTTGAGTGAGTAAAACAATAACAATGAAATCACCAAAATCAGTATTAAATTCTGGAACTTATAAATTATGTATCTTGTTCTTATTTTATCTCTTTTTCTTGATAAGGGAAATTGACATCAATAAGACTTAAGTACATACAGGGAGGAAATCAATATCACAGACAATAACAAGATTTTTAAAAAATTACTACTGACTGAGATTGTTAACAACAAAATTTCATCTTAATCAATATGGTTATTCATAGATAAATATTTGTGAACCAGTGTATAAGAGTTAAACAATTCTGTGACTACTTGAAAATAATTAATTTACCCTCTAATTGACGCTCACAAGGATGTGACTTAAGTATTTGTGGAACTTTCTGGAACACACATCTATGAAATGTCATCTGAGCAGGGGGAGTTGGTGCCCCAGTACATTCCAGTCAGGGGAGAAAACTGAGCAGTGTGAGAGATGCCTCAGGCCCTTGCGAACACACTTTTCCTGCTCTTCTATATGCCTTCTCTCACGTGGAAGCTGCATGTGGTTTGGGGAGAGACTTTAAATGCTGCACCTATTTTGTGTTGTTCAGTGTATTCTGATTTTTATAACATAGTAAAACTGGCCCATAGGGTTTCCTAGGCTTCAATTCATTATGGCTGTATATCACCAAGTCTTTTCTCCTCCATTGGCACTCCTTGCTCCTTTCAAGTAGCTGTCAACCAGTACCAGAGTTCCATCCCACAGTAACGACTATTATAACTTTAAAATTCCATCATGTAGGCTCCCATGGAATAGGAATGCTCAAAATATAATTCCTACTCAAACAAAGCTCAGATTTGCTATCTTGTCTAGTCTCTAAGGACAGGAGCATTGTAACATACAGCCAGTTAGTTTCTTTCCCAGTACATACAATATACATAACAGTGGTCTTCTGGGATTAACTTTTACTTTTTGTCTTTTTTATTAACTTTTTATCCTTAGTATTTTCTCCTTTTTCCTATTTTATGCAGGTAGTCAGGCTCTATTTCCCTATCTCAGGGATACTGTTGAACAGAAAGGGAACAATAGCAATTTGTAGTTTTGTAAAACCTGACGTCCATGAGTTGATGATGCAAGCTGTCCGAGGAAGGAGAAAAAAGAGTAGGGCCCTGGAGAAATGCAAGGTAGGAAAAGGGATTTTGTCTTGACTCAGAACCAGGGTTCAGGAGTCAGATTTTTGCTGTAGCAGTTTGGGTTTTTCCAAGCAAGGAGCCTATTTTATATCTACTGCTAAGAAAATGAACAGATTTGTCCTGGAGAGGGTGAAGCCGGGCTGCTCCTTGGAGGCAAGGATTCTGAAGCTTCGTCTGATATACTCTGGACATGTTGCCAGGAGGGACCAGTCCTTGGAGAGGGACATCATGCTTGGAAGAGTGGAGGGACAGAGCAGGAGAGGAAAACTCTCGATGAGATGGATTGGTTCAGTGATTGGGGTAATTTGGGTAGGTGTGTCGGAGATAGTGAGATTGTCATAGGATAGAGCATGGTTTAGGGCTGTACACAGCCAATAATTATCTGTCAGGGAAGGTTTATGTTGTTATAACACTTGAAAAAGTGTCAGTGTAGTATTTTGTTCCACTACACATACGTTTGGATCCAACTCAATGACAGGAAAAGTCTGTCTTTGTGTCTCAAGCAATGAGGCATGTTGTTATCAGAGAAATGATGGTAGGATCTCAAAGGGAAATTGGTGCAGTATTGGTACAATCACTCTGGAAGGCAGTTTGGCGCTTCCTCTAAAAGCTGAACATAGAGATTCCATATGACCCAGTTATTCCACTGCTTGGAATATACCCTGAGAGAATGAGAACTGAGGCACAAATGAAGACTTGTACACCAATGTTCATAGCAGCATTATTCATCATCACAAGAACATGGAAACAGCCCAGTTGTCCAATCACAATGGAATGGATTGAGAAATGGTACAGTCACATGACGGAATACTACGCAGCACGCAGGAGCAATGATTTTGTAATTACTACCTAACATGGGAGGACTGGAGAACATGATGCTAAGTGAGCTAACTCAGATCCTAAGGACAATTACTGTATGAGACCATTATTGTAGAATGAGTAGGAGCATTCGAAGGTGGAGGGAAGGGTGAGCAGAGGGATGAGAATGGGTGGGATGCTAATCACAGGGTCTCAAAATTTGATAGGTGGCATGAGGGGGAGGTGAAGGAAGTGAGGAAGATCCGGTGTGAAGAACAATGTATACAAACTTTGTAAATAAGCAAGTATAAAATGATGTTGTTGTTGTTGTGTGCTGCCAAGTCACCTGAGACCCTATGTACAACAGCTCTAAAGCCTGCCCTGTCCCGAGCTAGTCTCACTAATTCTGACACACCAACACCCATTGCATCAGTCTCTGTATCAATCTTTCTCATCTGAAGTCTTCCTCTCCTGCACTGTCCCTTCAACCTTCTGAGGATGATGTCCTTCTCCAATGATTGGTCCCTCCTGGCCACATGCCCAATGTACATGAAATGGAGCTTCAAAATCCTCCAAGATCCTCCAAAATCCTTCAAAAGCCTCCAAGGAGAAACTTGGTTTCACCCTCTTCAAAACAGACCTATTTGTTTTCTTGGCAGTCCATGATATGTTCAAGACTCTTCTTCAATACCACCAAGGCATCAATTCTTCTTCTCTCACCCTTAGTCATTGTCCAGCTCTCTGACTGATGTATAACAAGGAATTGCAAAGACCATGGCCTAGATCAGGTGATCCTTAATCTCTAGACTGACATTGTTGCTTCTCAGGAATCTGAAAAAGTCCCTGACAGCATATTTACCTAATGAAGTTCATCTTTTGATTTCCTGACTTCTGGTGTTAAGAGTGTTGATTGGGGAGCTGAGCAAGCTATGATTGTTAACACCCTTAATCTCTCTCCATCTGTCATGGTGATGTCAATTGGCCCAGTGGTGAGAATCTTTGTCTTCTTGATATTGAGCTTCAATCCATATTGAAGACTATAGTCCTTGACCCTCTGCAGCAAGTGCTTCATGTCCTCCTCAGTTTCACCAAGCAAGGTTGTGTCATCTGGATAAGACTGGTTGTTGATAAGTCTTCCTCCAATCCTGATGCCACATTCCTCATCACAAAGCCCAGTCTCCTGAATGATCTTTTCTGCATATAGATTGAAAAGATATGGAAACAGGATGTGTCCCTAACACACTCCTTTGCAAATTTTGAACCATGCAGTATTTCCCGCTCTGTTCTAAGGACTGCTTTCTGATCCCAGTATAGGTTTCACATAAGCACAATCAAGGGTTTTGGGATTCCCATTTTCATCAAGGTTAACCACAATTTGTTGTGATTCACACAGTCAAATATACCTTTGCATAGTCAATGAAACACAGATAGATACGACTCTTTGTTTTCTGTCAAGATCAAGCTGACATTGGATAATGTCTCTAGTGCCACAGCCTCTTTGAAACTCAGCTTGTATTTCAGGAAGTTCTCCGTCAATATACTGTTCCAGTCATTTCTGTATATTCAGCAGGATTTTGCTTTTGACTGATATGGGTGATATCGTATGATAATTTCCACACTGTTGGGTTACCTTTTTTTTAAAATGCGAATAAATATAGACCTCTTTGACTCAGTCAGCCAGGTAATTGTCCTCCAGATTTCTTGGGGCTTTATTTTTGCCAAGTCCTTCAGAGAAGCCTGAAAATCATCCTTCATCACCATTGCCTCTTGATCGTATGTTGTTTCTTGAAATTATCTGTGTCATCCAATTCTTTTTGGTACAGTTACTGTATACTACTTCCATCTTCTTTTAATACTTCCCGGATCATTCAATATTCTGCCCATAGCATCCTTAAGTTTTGCAACTCAAGACTTAAATTTGACCTTTACTTCTTTCAACTTAAGAAATGCTGAACAAGTTTGGCCCTTTTGATTTTCTGACGCCAGTTCTTTGCATACTTCATTATATTACTTTGCTTTGTCTTCTCATGTTACCCTTTGAAATCTTCTATTCAGCTCCTTGGCTTCTTGATTTCTTCCCTTTGCTTTGGCTTCTCAGTGCTCTAGTGGAACATTCAACGTCTCTTCTGACATCCGTTTTGGTCTTTTCTTCTTCTTCTTTCTTTTTAATGATCATTTGCATTCTTTGTGGATGATATTTTTCATATCCTCCCACTGCTTATCTGGTCTTCATTCTTTAGTGTTCAAAGCCTCAAACCTGTTCCTGAATTAAAGCATCCAGATTTAGACATACTAGAAAGAAGGATTGGCCATCCACTTCTGAACTATAACAGGCCTTCAAAAACCCTATGTACAACAGAATACACATGTTGTTGTTGTTATGTGCTGTCGAGTCGTTTGCGAATCATCGTGACCCTATGTACAACAGCCCTAAACCCTGCTCTATCCTGTACCAATCGCACTGCCTCTGACACACCCATCCCGATTACCCCAGTCACTGAATCAATCCATCTCATAGAGGGTCTTCCCCTCCTGCGCTGTCCCTCCACCCTCCCAAGCAAGATGTCCCTCTCCAAGGACCCGTCCCTCCTGGCAACATGTCCAAAGTATGTCAGACGAAGCCCCAGAATCCTTGCCTCCAAGGAGTAGCTTGGTTTAACCCTCTCCAGGATGAATCTGTTTGTTCTCTTGGCAGTCCATGGTACATTCAATACTCTTCTCCAGCACCATAACTCAAAGGCGTCAATTCTCCTTCTGTCCTCCCTAGTCATTATCCAACTCTCTGATGCATTACAAGTGATTGCAAAGACCATGACCTGTATCAGGTGCACCTTATTCTCCAGAGAGACACCATTGTTCTTCAGTACTTTAGAGAGGTCACTAACAGCAGACTTTACCATCACAATACATTTTTTGATTTCCTGACTGCTGGTGCCAAGAGTGTTGACCGTGGAGCCGAGCAAACTGAAGCTGTGAACAATCTCAATCTCTTCGCCATCCATCCTGATGCTACCAGTTGGTCCAATGGTGAGAATCTTTGTCTTCTTGACATTGAGCCTCAGTCCATACTGAAGACTGCAGTCCTTGACCCTCAGCAGCAAGAACACACATAGAGTAGAAAAACAAATATGGCAACTAAGGCTGAGCCCTCAAATTTGGAAACACAAAGGAGGAGAAACAGTTGTAAGCAGAACCTAATGATTCGAACATGGAATGTGAGAAGCATGAATGTAGGAAAACTGGACATTGTTAAGAAAAAAATGGAACTTGTAAATATTGACATATTGAATATTAGTGAAATGAGATGTATTGGCATAGGACATTTTGAATTAGACAATCACATGATCTACTACACTGAAAATGAAAAGGTGAGGGGAAAATGGGATGGCAAATTGTTAAAAAGGTCATTTGTAGATCTATCTTGAAATAGAATGTTTTGTGTGACAGAATAATTTACATGCACATACAAAGAAGACCTGTTAATACCGCTACCATTCAAATTTATGCACCAACAACCAGAGCCAAAGAGGAGAAAATAAAGTATTTCTACCAACTCTTGCAGTTAGAAATTGATTGAACATGCAACTGTTGTTGTTGTTACATGTTGTCAAGTCACAGGCGACTTATAGCAACCCATATGAAGGAAAGTCCTCAACATGTGTGTGTCCTTCATCCTCTCTCGAGGTTCATAGTGTTTCTGGAGGCAAGCTATTATGGAAGCGGCTGCCACTCTTGCTTCCAAGCTCGTTTTAAAATTTGGATATATTTTTCCAGAGACCCCAGAGTGGGTAGGTCCATATGTCCTTCTAGGTGGTACATAATTATTCTTGAATAAATTTCTTCCTCCATAAAAAAAAAGAAAGAAAGAAAATAGCATGACTGTACGCCCTAACAAGAGCCACAAACCTAACCAAGAACATAAGCAAGCTGAGGCACAGCTGCCACCACAGGCGCCTCACCAAGCACACAAAATATGTATGGGACATGATCCGGGAGGTGTGTGGCTTCACGCCCTACAAAACTATTGGGTAAAATATTGTTAGGCAACAGAATCTTTACAACGTCCAATTATCATTTCAAAGAGCACTTATTGTTTACAACAGGGGGAAAAAAATCATCCTAATAGTGAAGGATGTAGAGAACACCACCAGAAGCAAGTCATCAGATTTTCCATCATCAAGAACTGGTACAAAATGCCTTGCAGGACATTATGCTGAGTGAAATATCTCAGTCACAAAAGGAGAAATACTGCATTATGCCACTGTTGTAATACAGGACTGACATTGGGGTTGGGGGGAAAATAAAAAAGAGGAGATAAATAATGTACACTGCATTGAAACACATGAGGGAGAGACATATTTAGGAGGAATATATGATTAAGTATTATTGTCATGACAAGAGTACAGAATGAAAGCTGCATAGTAGAGTGGACTTGGTGGGGGGATTGTACAACAATGAAATAATTTTTTACTTTTCAAAGAGAAAAGTGAATTGGGAGGGAAGCATGAGCAGGGAGGAAAGTGTGCAACAATGAATAAATGGAAATCCAAAGTCTCTGTGAACTTTCATAAAAATGAATTTTTAAAAGAATAGCCTAAATAAAAAAAGATCCTTCCCAAATTGTAATATATCTTAAAAATATATATTCTCACATTAACAATCTTTAAAAAAAAGAATTTGTATCGGGCTCCCCTAATATTATGCATGAAAAATATTGTATCTTTTATGCAATATGTGTAATATTTTATTTTAACCTGGATCTAATCATGAGAAAACAATCAGAAAGATCCAAAATGTGGCACTTTCTGCAGAACAGGTGACCTGGATTGCTTCAAAATAGTAAGACCATGGTGGGGTGTTAAGTTTGCTAGCAACTAGCATACAATTATTGGTATCTCACGCTTCAGAACAAATAAGAAGAAAGAAAAACAAATATGAACCAAAATGATTAGTCCAAAGATGAATGGGCTGTGCAAATCTCAATTGCCACAGTTCTGAGACAAGAAGAACTAGATGGTATTCAATATATCACCACTGACCACTCCAAAAAAGAGAATAGTAAAAGATACCAGACAGACTGAGGCAAAATGTGGAACAGAAGTAAAAAACATTTAAAAGGTCAGGTTTACTGTTCCAATAGAAAATAGTGGAATCCTCCAGGGGATAGCCCTTAATCACCCTTCAAACCTAGAACAAACTCAAACCCTTTGATTCAACTTTCAGCTAAACAAAGAAAGGCCTATGAAGTGGCAAATATAACAGAAGAGTCACTTTTTAGAATGACCAATCATATAAAGTCAAAAGAGTAGTATTTGCCCAAAGATAAAACCCTGAAGACAGGAAGGGGTAAGAAAATCTTACTGCATCTTTATGGGAGTAAATGACCAGGTCTTTCTACCACAAAGCCTCTGAGTGTGTTCAAACCTCCAAAAGCTAAGCTGCAGAGCAGTTAAGTAGCCAAGTACTAAACCATTACATTACTATGGCTCTTAAGCCAAGCTTACTGCTAAAAAGTTAATTCTGGCCCATAGTGACCCAACTAAGATGCATTAATAATAACGGGAGACTGAAATGCATTAAGTTGGGAACCAGGAAGTATGATCAGTAGTCGGAAAATATAAATTTGGTGACAGAAATGAGTCTGGAATAGAATGATAGAATTTTACACAATCAATGATTTATTCATAGCAAACCTGATGGTATGCACAGGAATCAGATCGATTACATCTATGAAAGGAATTGTTGGGGAAGTTCCATATCAGCAGTCAAAACTAAGCCAGGTGCCGATTGTGGAACAGACCGTCAACTACTCATATGCAAGTTCAAATTAAAGCTAAAGGAGATAAAATCAAATCCACAGGAATCACAATTTGACCTTCAGTCTGTCCCATCTGAATTTAAAAACCAAGCATAAAATAAAAAGAAATGGTGGGAGGGGGAAGAGAAGGGTCTGGATTTCTGCCATCTTTCACTCCCATGTATGTCGTGTGGACTGCAGCTGGGGGCCTGACTTTAGACCAAGACCATGGACACATCAGTGACCAGTAAAGGCAAGTGACTGATGATTTGCCACTTGGTAAATCCCAGATTCTTTGCCCCCTCTGGGGACAGAGGAGCCACAGCCACACCTGAGATTAGCTTTTGAACCAAACAAGTGGAATGAAGCTCTGAAGTTAGAGATCATTTCGTGTAATAATATCCTTAAGCCAATTAAAAAGATATCCATGCATATCTGAGTGTATATCTTATTCATTGATTAAACAATATTTGAATGAATAGGTTCCAGGCATGTGCCTAGATTCAGATGATGTAACTCTAAGAAAGGTTTCTACTTGCTTGAAGTTTGTATTCTCTTGGAGAAGCCAGACAATAAGTAAGTACAAACTAATTTCAAAGAGACATAAGAGTTAAAAATAAATTTTAGAAGATGATCTGACAGAGTTGTAAGAGTGATAGATATTAAGTGGGTCAGAATAAAGCTTTTCTCAGATGGCAAACACATTAAAAGGAGACAGTTATTTGAAAAGCAAGGAGATATATAAGACATATAAAATAAATAAATAAAATGTTAAATATATAAGATTTGTGTTAAATAAAATAACCAACAACATCTACACAGAAAAAAAAAAAAAAGAAAGAAAAGCAAGGAGAATAGAGGGAAGGCCAACAATATGCTTTTTCAGTCAAGAAACCACTGAAGGCTAGCACAACTAAACTCCAATGGATTCATATCCAACACGAGACAAAAATTTAGGATGAAACTGAGGTTTCCTGGACCTTCCTTTGCGAAATTATTTGTAAGACTTGGAAAGGGACACCAGCAATCTGTTTATATGTTCAGGTGTTCTTGCAAAACTTACCCAAGTAAAATACTAAAACTGATTTTGGTTAAGATACTTGTGGTTTTTTATTCTAACTTCCATTTCGAATGATACTATAATCCAACTAAGGAGAAATTGAGTTAGGGAATTTGCTCAGGTCGGCCTTAGTAGAATATGTTTATGTAGTTTATAAGCACAGTCACCCGCAGTTATTGCCAGCTGCCTTTCTCTGTTGGAAAGAAAAGCTTTCCCAGCATATTTCTACCACATGCTGAGCCGATTCACCTGATGTGAAAACAGTCAAGGGCTGGGCCAGAGATCTTCTCACAGCATCACCTTCTGAGAGCATCAGCCCTGTGCTGCTGACACTGGAATGATTTGAGTAGCAGAAGACGAAGGCTTGAAACAGAAAAGGCTAGAAAATGCTGAAAGGAAAAAAATACTTCTAATTACTGAACATGATAATTGTCAGTGAATAATTCAGTTTGTTGAGGCCTGGTCACATATCAATTTTCCTCTTTACAAAACTCAGTAGACAATGCAACACATACAGTTATAAACCCACCATATACTTTCTCCTTTAGGGCAGCAGTTGTAAGAATTAGGATATACAACTTGAGCCTTGATACTGTCAGTGCATCTGTTCAGGAAGTATTATTTTGTGTAGCTCAACTATTAATAATTATTTTTAAAAACATTCTAATTTGAATGACCTTCTTAATTATCTTATAAAATTGTCTTATAAAAGGGAGATCAGAAAGTTTTCAACCACAAACTAAAAAGAGGGGGAAATGTTAGCATTAAGCAACAAATGAATTAAAATATGGTTATTAAATGGTGATTTTTGTGACACTTATACACTAAATGTTTATTTCTACCAACTTTTGCGGTCTGACATTGATCAAACACACAATCAAGATGCATTAACAATTATTGGTGACTGTAATAGAAACAATAAGAAGCAATGGTTGTCAGAAAAAATAGTAGGGAGGAAAAAGCGTAATAATGAATGAAAGGAAATCCAAATTTTCTGTAAATTTTCATTAAAATATCAATAAAAAATAAAACAACAATAAAGAAAATATAGTCTTGGTAATAGAAATAAGGCTGGATGTTAAATGGTTTAATTTTGTTCATTCAATGATTTATTTATTTATTGCAAATACCTTTTTTAAAAAACACAAAAGATGTCTTAACACATAGACTTCAACTCATGGACTGTAAAAGAATCAGGCTGACTAAAACTGTGCAAAGAATTTTTAGAGAAGCTCAATATCAGCAGTTAGAACCAGGCCAGGTGCTGATTGTGGAAAATATCATCAAATACTCATAAGCAAGTTTAAATTTAAACTGAAGAAAATTAAAACAAGTCCACAAGAACAAAAACACTATCTTGAGATTACCCAACTGAATTTAAAAATCATCTCCATAATAAGTTTGTCACATTGAACATGAAGGATCAAAGAGCAGATTAGTTATGGGATGAAATAAAATATATCATTCATGAAGAGAGGAAAAGTTTTTTTACAAAGACAGAACAGAGGGGAAAGACCAAAATGCATGTTGAAAGAGGCTGATAATTGCGCTAGAGCATCAAGAAGCCCTAAGAAAGAACAAAATGTCAAAGTAACAGAGATGAGCAGAATATTTCAAAGGACAGCTTAAGAAAGTATAGCCAAGTGTTATAATGGAATGTGCAAAGAACTAGAGCTAGACAATAAAAAGAGAAGAACTCGCTCAGCATTTCTAAAGTTGAAGGAACTGGAAAACAAATTCAAGTTGCAATACTATGGGCAAAATGCTTAAAAATACAGAAGACATCAAAAGAAAATGGAAATAATATACAGAATCACTCTACCAAAAGAATTAAGTGACACTGAAGAATTTTAGGAAGTACTAAATGGTAATGAGGGAAGAATTTCAAGCTGCACTGAATGCACAGGAAAAATTGAGAAGAATGGAAATCCCAGGCTACTTAATTATACAAAACCTGTACCTAAACAAAGAAGCTGCTGTCTGATTGAAGCAAGGAAATGCTGAGTGATTTAAAATCAGAAAATGTATGTATCAGGATTGTATCCTTTCTCCATACTTATTCAATCTGAATGTTGAGCAAATTATTTGAGAAACTAGATTCTATGAAGAAGAATATGGCATCATAGGATAGGAGGAAGGCTCTTCAACAATCTGCATTATACAGATGATACAACTTTTAAAAAAATCCTTTATTTGTATTGGTTCACTTACAGAGTTCATATTATGCATTGCGCTTCACGCTATTCTTCATTGGCCTTGTGTTTCATACAATCATTCTCATGCATTATAACATATTCTCATGTGTTATAACAGTAATCCCCATTGGACCTTGCCCATCATTACCCTGTTTTTTCATTGAGATCCTTCCCATTTGTTTCCACATCTCCCTCCTCTCACCAAACTGTGCATCCCTGTGATTTTGCCTCTACATATCCACACCCTCCACTCTCACCCCTCACTGTCTTGAACTCCCATATATGTTTTAATAGTTATCCTTCTATTCCTACAATAATAGTCTTATGCCATATTTGTACTTATGAGACTAAGTTAGTTCACTCGGCGTAATGATCTCTAGCCTTTCCCACACTGTTGTTGTTGTTGTTATGTGCCGTCCAGTCGTTTGCGACTCATAGCGACCCTATGTACAACAGCCCTAAACCCTGCTCTATCCTGTGCCAATCTCATTGCCTCTGACACACTCATCCCGATTACTCCAGTCACTGAATCAATCCACCTCATAGAGGGTCTTCCCCTCCTGCGCTGTCCCTCCACTCTGCCCAGCATGATGTCCCTCTCTAAAGATCTGTCTCTCCTTACAATATGTCCAAAGTATGTCAGGCGAAGCCCCAGAATCCTTGCCTCCAAGGAGCAATGTACCACAATTTCCCAATCCATTTGGTTGTGGTTGGACATTTGGGCTGTTCATGTTCTTTAGTGATGAATAACATTGCCACAAACACTGATGTACAAATCTCTGTCTCCGTTCTACTTCCCTTGGGGTATATTTCTAGTAGTGGAAAAGTTAATAATCTAACTTAACACCTTTATCAAATAGAAAAAAGAATGTCAATCTAACTAACCCCACAGCCTCTAGAAAAAATTAAATTACAAGAACAAGAGCTGAAGTCAATGAGATAGAAAACAGAAAAACAAAAACATCAAAAAAATCAGAAGTTGGATTTTCAAAAAGGTCAATAAAATTGACAAACCATTGGCAAACAACAGAAGGAAAAAAGAAGACACTAATAACTTGACTAATTGATGATAGAGGTTACATCACAACAGAACCAGAGGAAATTAAATCTATAATATCAGAATATTATTAAAAGATATACTCTGATACATTTGAAACTTACAGGATATGGACAAACTACTTGAAATTCATGCCCTCTCAAGACTGACATGGTCAGATGTAGAACAACTGAACAGACCCGTCACAAAAGAAGAAATTGAGCAGGCCATTAAAAAAAAAAACAAAACAAACTCCCCCACCAAAATATCCTGAACCAGATGGCTTTGCTGATTTCTACCAAATATTCAGAGAAGACTTAAAAAAATAGGAAGAGAGAGAACACTCCCAGAAACATTCTACAAAGCAAGCATAATTCTAATACCAAAACCAGGCAAAGATGTTACCAAAAGAGAAAACTACAGACCAGTATCTCTCATGAACATAGACGCAACAATCCTTAAAAATGTCCTAGCCAATAGAATAAAAAAACCCAACAAAAAAATAATTTATAATGAGCAAGTGGGATTCATAACAGGTATGCAAGGATGGTTTAACAAAAGAAAAACAATCAACATAACTCATGACATTAACAAAGCAAATAACAAGAACCCTATGATCTTAAAAATTGATAAAACAAAAGCATTTGATAAAATCCAACACCCTTTCCTGATTAATACACTCAGCAACATTGGAATAGAACAAATGATACAACCTTGCTTGTTGAAAGTGAGGAAGGCTAGAAACACTTGCTCCAAAATATCAAAGACTATATAGTCTTCAATATGGATTGCATCTCAACATCAAGAAGACAAAAATTGTCACCATTGATCTGATGAATAACATCATGATAAATGGAGAAAATATTAAAATCGTCAAGAGTTTCATCTTGCTTATATCTACAATCAACACCCTTGGATTCAGGAAATCAGGAGAAATGTTACGTTAGGAAAGCCTGCTGTCAGGGACCTCTCCAAAATACTGAAGAGCAATGATGTCAATTTAAAGGCTATAATGTGCCTGATTCAGGCCATTGTCTTCTCAATTACTTGTTATGTGTCTGAGAGCTAGACAATGAATAAGGATGACAGAAGAAGCATTGATGCATTTGAACTGTGGTGTTGTAGAAAAGTGCCGAACATCCCATAGACTACCAAAAGGATAGATATGTCTTGGGAAAAGTGCTTCCAGAGGCCTCCTTGGAGGGAAGGATGGTGAAGTTTCAGCTCATAAATTTTGGCCATGTTAGCTAGAAGAGGTTATTCCTTGTAAAGTGACATCATGCTAGGAAAGGTGGAGGGTCAGAGAAGGAAAGGGAGAACTGACATGGTGACTGCAACAATGGGCTCAAGTATCTCAGAGATGATGACGAGGGCACAGGATAATACTGGGTTCAGATCTGTTGTTCATAGTGTTGTTATGAATCATACTTGACTCAGTAGCATCTAACAACAACAATATAAGGTTTAGCTATTTGAATTCTTGTGTAGTACATTATTACATGTAATGCTGCCAAACAAAATGTGGGTGGTTTTAATCCATCAGCCAATGAAAGGGCATAAATAGGGAGTGTCCTTCCATAACAGTTACATCTTTGGACATCTGATTAACAGTCAACTGTTAGTCAGAGCCAACTTAACGACAGTGGGTTTGATTTTTGTTCGAGTGTCTGTGCAATTCTGGGGTGGGGGGGGTTACCTTTTTAACACTTCTTTAAGTTCAGGTTTGACTTGGCTTGTATGTACTTCTATCCAGTAAATTCATAAACAGGAGGTCCATGGCTGGAAAGTTAAGCCAATCTTCTCGAGTTATATTTCTTTTATAAAACCAAAATTCAAACACAAGAATAACTTTATAATACATCAGATGCAATATCATATTGTTATTGTATGCCATTTACTTGTTTGCTACTCATAGTGACCCTATGCACAGTAGCTCTGAACCCTGTCTTATCCTGAGCCAATCTCATTGTCTCTGAGATCCACTACCCCATTATACCAGTTACTGTGTCAATCCATCTCCTCCAGAGTCTTCCATTCTTGCACTGTCCTTCCATCCATTCAAGTATGAGATCCTTCCCAAGAACTGGTCCCTCCTGGCAATCTCCCCAAAGTACATAAAATGGAGCTTCAAAATCTTTGCCTCCAAAGAGCAACTTAGTTTCATCCTCTATGGGACAAACCTGTTGATTCTCTTGGCAAAGATTGGCAGTACCATGATAGTTAGAGACTGAGGTTGTTAGCATTATAGCTTACTTGCTTGAGCTGTAATTGTTAACAATCTCAGTCTCTTCTCTAGCTATCATGGAGTTGTCATTTGGCTCAGAGGTGAGAATCTTTGTCTTCTTGATGCGAGTTTCAATCCATATTGTAGACTATAGTCCTTGACCTTCTGCAGCAAGCACTTCAGGTCTTCTTCAGTTTCAGAGAGCAAGGTCATGACATCTGCATAACTTAGGTTGTTGATAAGTGTACCTCCAACAGCCACATTCCTCTGCATAAAGCCCTGCTTCCTGAATGCTCTTATTTTGCCTATTGACTGAAAAGGTATGGAGACAGGCCAATCCCTGAAACACTCCTTTCCTGATTTTGAACCACGCAGTATTTCCTTGCTCTGTTCTGAGAACTGCTTCCTGGTCCAAGTGTAGATTTCACATAAGCAAAATCAAAGGTTCTGGGATTTCCATTTTTCTCAAGCTTAGCCAGAATTTGTTGTGAACTACACAGTCAAATGCCTTTGCAGAGTCTATGAAACACAGACATTCCTCTGATACTCTTTGCTTTCTGCCAAGATCCATCTGACACTGGCAATTATGTCCCTCGTGCCACAGCCTCTTCTAAACCCAGTGTATATTTCTGATACTTCTCTGTCAATGTACTGTTCCAGTAATTTCTGGATAATCTTCAGCAGGATTTTGCTAGTGTGTGATATCGGTGATATTGTTTGATAATTTCCACATTCTATTGGGTCACCGTTTTTTGGAATGGGAAAAAATATGGATCTCTTCCAGTCAATTGATCAATTAGCTGTCCTACAGATTTCTTGGCACAACTTGGTGACCACATTCAGGGGCACATCTGTTTGTTGAAATATGTCACTTGATATTCCATCAATTCCTGAGGCTTTATTTTTTTTTTTTTGCCAAGTTCTTCAGAGCAGCCTGAACGTCCTCTTTAATCACCATTGACTCTTGATCGTATGTTGTTTCTTGAAATTGTTCTGCATTAGGCAATTCTTTTTGATACAATGACTCTGTATACTCATTCCATCTTTGTTTCATGCTTCCTGAATCATTCAATATTCTGCCTATAGCATCCTTAAGCCTTGCAACTCCTGGCTTGAATTTGTTCTCCTGTTCCTTCACCTTAAGAAATGCTGAGCTGTTTTCAGGTCTAAGATGTATTTCATTCAGGCTACGCTCTTTTCAATCACTGCATTTGAGGACTGAACAGGGAATAAGGATGACAGAAGAAGAACTGATGCCTTTGAGTTGTGCTGTTGGAGTACCAAATACCCCATGGACTGCCAAAAGAACAAACAGGTATGTCTTGGAGCAGGTACAGCCAGAGTGCTCCTTGGAGGCAAATGTGACAAAGCTTCATCTCACATACTTTGGGCGTGTTGTTAGGAGAGATTTTTCTTGGAGAGTGACATCATGCTTGGGCATGTAAAGGGTCAGCAAAAGAGAGGAAGACCCTCAACCAAATGGATTGACACAGTGACTGTTGCAAGTGAAGTGACTGGGCTCAAGTACATCAGAAATTATGAGGATGTCACAGGACAGGACAGGGTTCAGATATGTTCATACAGTCTCTTTGAGTCATACTTAACTTGACAGCACCTGTCAACAACATAGCTTATTTCCAAGATTAGTTTTAATTTCACAAATTGGGCAGTGAATCACAAAAATGTCTCCTCTGTCTTTAAACTTTGAAAAGTAGATTTAAAAGAGATAAATTTACATATATAACCTTGAAATGAATACTTTTAAAAGTTGTAATAGTAGTAATATAAATAGCTAATAAGTAAGATATGTAATGTTTAAGGATTTAGGCACTGTTTGAATCTGCCAGCTGCTCCTCGGGAGAAGGATGGGCAGGCTCCTCCTGTGAGATCAATGGACCCCAATGGAGGGTCACTTATGAGTCATTTCCAACTCGACAGTACACACCTCCAACAACAACAAGGACTTGGGAGCCAAGCTTTATATTGGAGCCACATTTAAGACACTAACAGTAGTTTCTTAACCTGGGAATGACTTCTAACATATTAGGGAAAAACATGACTAAAACAGATGGTTTTTGTTCCAATGAAGTAATATTATTCTAGCCTAAACTAGATTGCAAAAGAAATACTACATGGTTCAAAATTGGAAAGAGTGTACACCAGGGATGTGTCCTATCTCCTTTTCCATCTATATGCAGAACAGATTATCCAGGAGGCTGGGCTCTAAGAGGAGAAATATGGCACCAGGTTTGGAGGAAGACACATCAAGGATCTGCATCATACAGATGACACAACCCTACTTGCTGAGGAGGATCTGAAGTGCTTGCTGCAGAAAGTCAAGGACTATAGCTTTCAATAGGAATTGAAGCTTAACATCAAGAAAATAAAGATTCTCACCACTTTGGCCCAATTGGCAGCATCAGTATGGATGGTGAAGAGACTGAGATAGTTTTAGTTTACTTGGTTCCACAGTCAACACTCTTGGTAACAGAAGCCAGGAAATCAGGAGACGAATTGCATTGGAAAAGTCAGCTGTGAGGGACCTCTCAAGAGTACTGAAGAGCAACGATGTCAGTTTTGAGACTAAGGTGTGCCTTATCTCATAGTCTTTGCATTTACTTTCTCTACATCAGAAAGCTGGACAATGACTAGGGATAACAGACGGAGAATTGATGCCTTTGAGCTGAGCTGCTGGAAAAGAGAATTGAATATACCATGGACTGCTAGGAGAACAAATAGGTTCATTCTAGAGAGGGTGAGACCAGGCTGCTCCTTGGCGGCAAGGATTCTGAAGCTTTGTCTGACATACTTTGGACATGTTGAAAGGAGGGACCAGTCATTGGAGAAGGAAGTCATACTTGGAAGGTAGAAGGACAGTGCAAGAGAGGAAGAGCCTTGATGAGATGGATTGATTCAGTGACTGGGATAATGGGGTTTGGTGTGTCAGAGACAATAAGATTGGCACAGAATAGAGAAGGGTTTAGGGCTATTGCACATAGGGTCACTGAGTTTCAAGTGACTCAATGGCACATAACAACAATAAACCAGATTGCAGTGATGATAGCCTACAGTTTATTGTTGTTATGTGGCATTGAGTCAGAGCTGACTCACAGCAGCACATTTTCAGGATCTGCAAATCACATAGGAGGAGATTACTCATCTTTCATACGTGAAACAGCTGGTGGATTTGAAGCCTATATTTTAACACAATCCCTTACCACTAGACCACAATAGGCTTATTAACAACCCAGACTTTGAAAACCTGCTTTTATACTAATTCATTCATTCATTCATTTAGCAAATGTTTATTATTTATTTTGGCTTTTATTTATTAATTTAACAAATGCTTATCCTTTATTTTAAACTCTTCTGGGATCAGATCAAGGGATAGAGAAATTAGCAAGTCATACAAGACCTTTGCTGTCTAGAAGCATACATTTTAGGTCGGACAGACATTAAAGACAAAACTCAAAACCCCCTATGTTTTGCCAAATGGAAATAAGTACTATGGGGAGGGGCAAAAAAAGTCAGTCATTGGTGGCTACTTCAAGGAAAGCTTTCTGAGAAGCTAATAATTGACCTGCTCTCTATTATCATATTGTGGACACCATTGCTTATTTAAATCATGAAAATACTTTGAGCAAACAAGATGCAGTAAGCGAATCTATTTTCAGAGACAGTGGTACTAGGGATACTGTAGTTAATGTTGCATGATCTTGGCTGAAAGCACAGAATACCAGAGAAATATCTATCTGTGTTTCCTTGACTATGCATAGGCATTTGACTGTGTGGATCATGACAAACTGTGACTAACTCTGAGAAGAATGGGAATCCCAGAACACTGGATTGTGCTTATGCAAAACCTGTACTTGGACCAACAGGCAGTCATTAGAATAGAGCAAGGAAATACTGCATGGCTCAAAGTTGGGAAGGATGTATGCCAAGGATGTGTTTTATCTCCATACCTTTTCAATATATATACAGAGCAGCTAATATAGGAGGCTGGGTTCTATGGGAAGGAAGGTAGCATTAGAATTGGAGGAAGACTCATCAATAATCTGTGTTATGCAGATAACACAATCCTGCTTGCTGAAACTGCGGAAGACCTGAAGTACTTGCTGCAGAAAGTCAAGGACTGCAGCATTCAATATGGATTGAAGCTCAACATCAAGAAAACAAAGATTCTCACTATTGGTTTGATTGACCGCCATCATGATAGATGGTGAAGAGACTGAGATTGTTAACAGCTTTTCTTTGCTTGGTTCCACAATCAACACTCTTGGTACCAGCAGCCAGGAAATCAAAAAACGAATTTTTCAGAGGTCTGAAGAACAAGGTTGTCAGTCTGGATACAAAGATATGCCTGATCTCAGCCATGATCTTTGCAATTGCGTGCTATGCATCAGAAAGATGGAAAACAGCTGGGGATGACATAAGGAGAATTGATGCCTTTGAGTTGTAGTGCTGGAAAAGAGAATTAAGTATACCATGGACTGCTAGGGGAACAAACAAGTTCATTCTGGAGAGAGTGAAATCAGGCTGCTATTTAGTGGCAAGGATTGTGAAGCATCATCTGACATACTTTGGGAATGTTTCAAGGAGGGAGTAGTCTTTGGAGAAGGACAACATGCTTGGGAAGGTAGAGGGACAGCGCAAAACAGGAAGACCCTCCATGAGATGGATTGACTCAGTGACTGGGGTAATGAGAGTAGGCGTTTTAGAGACAATAAGGTTGGCTCAGGATAGAGCAAGGTTCAGAGCTATTGTGCACAGAATCACTATGAGTTTCAGGCAACTCAATAGCACATAATGACAATGACAACTGGTAAGAATGAGAAAGACAGGGGATTTATGTGGATTCAAATTATCAATTCTGACACTATTTTCTCTGCAGTGTGGGTGTGCCATTCATCCTTTACTATCTTTGCTGCTATTGTTAGTTGTATTTGTAATAAGACCTTAAGTTCATCTCACTTGAATTTAAAAAAAGAAGTCAAAAATAGATTTGAACCCTAAATCATAAACTTAACAACTGCAATAACATCTCATTGAGAAGATGCCTTCTTTTCTCTGAACCTCTATCAAACTTAGCACCCTTTTTGCACGGTTGGTCTTCACAGATGCTATGTTTAAGGTGAACATATCGAAGTTTCAAAGTTCTCACTTCTAGGGAGCACTCTGATTTCTTCTGTCCATTTTGGCATCCACACAATGGTTGACAATTGTTCACCAACACCACCAGTGGCGCACATGAGCTCGTCATCTGCTTTCCTTTCCCCCCCCTTCATTCAATGTTCACAAACATATAAGGTAGTTTTCATACCTCTAAAATGGTGCCTAGCACATAATAACTGAATTAAGTAAGTCCCTTCTGCTCCTCTTCCCGTCCTTCCCACCTAAGATGATCATCTCTGGATGAAAACACTGATGCCTCCAAAGATGGAAAGATGTTAAACAAATAACTAAAACTTTTTTGAAAGAAACAGTGTTGGTTCTTATCATGTCAGGTCCGTGAAGAAGATTTATCCAAAGCAGTGAGCAAGTTTTCAGAGAACTGGAAGCTGTTTCCAGTGCAGCCTACAGTTAGTCAGTGAGTGAGCAAAGAAAAGAAAACAGCAACCACTGAGTGAAAAGAAGATAGATAATCAGCTGGTCTGACTTCATAACCCCTCACAATTCCATGACAGGTTTTATTTTTTTTTAATTTTATTATTATTTGTTTGTGTACCGTCAAATCGGATCTGACTGGTACAGGAGAAGGTTACTCCTCCTTCTCCAGCAGAGCATCTGGTGGATTCGAACCACATACCCCTGGGATTGCAGTGCAGTTTCTTGCTGCTAGGCCACCAAAGCTCCCTTGTGACAGGTTTCAGAATTAGACAACGCCAGTTTCCTGTGGCGGCTCTACCATATGTTAGCAGGTTAGCTTGGCTTTCCAAGTCTCAGTTTCCTTCATGTGTAGAAAACAAGAGGCTATTACAAGACCAGTTGAGATAAGCAAATGTTCAGCATTTTGCTGAAGGAGCCCTGGTGATGCAGTGGTTTAGTACTTGACAGTTAACCCAAAGGCTCAAAGATGAGTATTCTAATCCACCAGTCACTCCACAGGAGAAAGATGTACAAGTCTGCTTGCATAAAAACTTAGAATCTTCAAAACCGAATGGGGCAGTTCTCCTCTGCCCTGCAGGGCCACTAAGATTTCAAATCTACTCAGTAGCAATGTGTTTGGTTTTGATACTGTATTAGAATACAGGATTCATTTCGTTAAGTTTTATTATTAATAGAAGCAGTGATGGTGATGCATGACCTTTTTTTTTTTTTTAAACTGTGGACATATTTGTACTCATTTTCTCACAGATTTCTCACAGGATCCTGAAATAATAGAAATCTCATCACACCCTCTAAAAGGGCTGTGAAATGCATTCCTGTGAGAGCAATTGATTTCTCTTGGTAACCATGGCTGGGATTTTGTTTCCATTCTCCTAATCCAAAGCATTTGTAATAGCGTCTGGAAGCTACTCAAACTCACCTACTTGTGACTCATAGCTGACTCTGCAGTGGGTTTTTCAAGGCTATAAATCACACAGGAGGAGATTGTCCATCTCTGTCATGTGGAGCTCTGGTGCAGAGAGGTGTAGCAGCGCAACTAGGCCACCAGAGCATAGAATAAAATATCCAGAGACCAATTAAACCAACTTCCTTGGCAGCACATGCAGGAACTTTTCCTTCGTTTTGATTTCCAAGAGTTTGTCAAATCTTGTCTTCAATGCTTCAAGCATCATATATCCTCCCATTTTCCTTCTTTGGCTTTTATGTATTTGTATCAGCATCTTAGAGTTCTAATTGCTGGGGAAAAAAATCTGTTCATCCCACATTCAAAGTATACCTTCCCGATCTCCTCCCACTACTTCTAGTTATCACTCATTGCCCTTCAATAGAACCAACTCCAAGTTCACCGTCCAAATGGGTTTTCAGAGGATGTAAATCAAATGGGAGGAGACTGTTCATTCAGAAGCTGGTGGATTCAAACCATTTTGCATTAGGGTTGGCTCTTTACCCATTAGGCCACAGAGTCCTATGCTTCTAGTTATATTGATCCTATTACCGTCTTCCTTTTCAGAGCAAATATTAGCAATAAATTGCTCTATTGGGAATAAATTCATTGCCATGAAGTCTGAACAAATTCCTAGCTGACCCTCCAGTGGGTTTTCAGAGGTTGTAAATGGTGCAAGTGGCTCTTGCTCATCTTTCTTCTCCAGAGTCCTTGTTGATTCGAACCTCCAGCGAGCTACCACTTTGGGGTTGGGAGCACAACTCCTTACCTACTACACCGACAGAGCTCCCCACTGGGGCTGTTGTTGTTGTTAAGTGGCGTTGAGTTGGTAACTAACCATTAACGCATTTGACACATCAGGGTCACAGTATTCAGCCTTACAGCAAGCGCACGTTACCGCTGAATGGCAAGTAGACACACCAGGGCTGTACAACATAGAGGAATAAGAGAGAAAATTTCTATGAAGGCATGAAAACTTTCTTTTCTACAAAAACTTCAAAAGTTTTTGGAAAATCTTTCTTTTCCTTTCTTCCCTTTAATTAAAACATAGATTGATTTATCAAACCATGATCAGATATTTGATAAAGTTGATCGTTCTACCAGATATCTATACATTTTCCAGGAAATTTAAACTCTTTGAAAAGCATGACTAAGCATGTCATTTGCAGAAATTGACAGTCTTCAAGTCAATTGCTTTGTTATCATTACTGCATTTAAATACATTAAACTCTTCAAAAATATTCTATCTCCTTCATTATTGGGGGGGAAATGCACACAAATAATTTTGATTTCTTTTTAATCTAGAACTTGTTTTCTTTTTAAAAACTTTATATTATGATTTGAGTGAAATAAAGTTAGTATTCAATTCAACCACTCATCTCTATTTTATATTTCATGGCATTGATTACAATCCTCACCTTGTGATAACACTTTTTCCTATGTTTTTCCATGGTTTTTAATTCCATTCATTTAACTTTCTATCCTCTGCTTTCCTGCCTTCTGAGTTTATCCTTGGACTAATATTGCCTTATTGCTCTTGTATGGCTCATAGTTCTACGGACTGGACACTTTCCTGATCTTCCTGGTCACATTGTCTGGATCTGATTATTGTTTGGATAAAAGCAGAGTCACAGATGTGAGTTCAGTTCCAGGCTCAAAGGATAGCTAAGGGCGATATTTGCACAGCTTCTAAAAAGCTCTGTTAGACTAGTCACCCTAGTCAATTGTATGAATTCCACTTTTGTTCTACATTTATCTCCCACTTTAGCAAAGGCCCTCTATTGTGATTTTTTTCTTTTTCTACTAGTTTATTTACAAAGTTAAAATACAAATTTGAACAAATTCTCTTAGTTTCCCTCATCCCACCACCCATCAAGTTGTACAACCCAATGATTAATCCCCTCTTCTCTCTGCACATCCACATCCCTCTGCCTCCAGCCTCTTCCACCCCTCCTGGACACTTATACTCATTCTACAATAATGGTTTTATACAATATTTATCCTGTGGGACTGAGTCAGTTCACTCAACATAATGGTCTCCAGTCCCTCCCAAGTTAGGTAATAATTTACAAAGTTAGTGTGTTGCATAATATTCCATTGCGTAAATGTACCCTAATTTCTCAATCCATTCATTTGTTGTTGGACATTTGAGCTGTTTCCATGCTTTTGCGATGGTGAATAATGCTGCTATAAACATTGGTGTACAAATATCAGTTTGTGCCTCAGTTCACATATTCTCAGGATATATTCCAAATAGTGGAGTAGCTGGGTCATAGGGAATTTCTATGTTCAGCCTTTTGAGGAAGTGCCAAACTGCCTTCCAGAATGGTTGCACCATTTTAGACTCCCACCAACAATTTCTCACTACATCCTCTTCTACATCTATTACTTGCTGCGCTGTTAAACTTTGCCACTGTTACTGGAGTGAGATGGTACCTCATTGTGGTTTTGATTTGCATCTCTCTTATTGCCAGTGATTTGGAGCATTTCTTCATGTGTCTGTTGACCATTCAAATATCTTCCTCTGTGAAAATTATTTCCATGTCATTTGCCCATTTTGTAATTTTGTTTTCAGTCTTTTTCTTGTGGAGGCCCAGGAGTATTCTGTAAACTTTTGTTATAAGACTCTTGTCTGAGATAGAATTTGTTCCCAGTCTGTAGGTTTCTTTTAAGAGCAATCATCCATAGTAGCCTGGTACCACCTCGTTCTTCTGGTCTCAGAGTTATGGAAGATAAGGTTTATGAGAGTCATCAGTACTATGCATTAATTGTTCCAATTTATCCTGACTTCATTCACTCTTCTTTGCTCCAAACAGGGAGAGATTGATATAGTTGCACCACAGCTGGACATTTGCAAGCTTTTAAGACCCCAGTTGCTACAGAATCATCTGATTTAAGAGAATTGATTTGAAAAGCTCTAACATCTAGATTCAATGTATTATATCTTTAGGAAGAGTGAAAGTATTTCAAAAGCACAAGTCATTTTTTGAAACATACATGAGTAATACAGTGAAGACATATATGTAATGTAAACTATACAAATAAGAATATTGAGTTGCTTTACATTAAATAAGTTGGGTTGTTTTCTTAAAAGCATTTTAATTAGAGGAAGAGAAAGCATGGATTAGCTGATTGTAGCTTTATTTTCTATGAAGTAAACACTTTCACTCAAAATTAAAAATGACATATTCCAGCTTAGAGACACCAAATGATATTTTCAGTACAAAGTAAAATCAGATAATGGCCATTAAACTTATTCCACTTCATTTTTTTCTGAATCTGTCTTATGATGCCTTAGCATTAAATGAAACCCAGATGTTGGAATGAGGTGAAATACTTTGTTTTAAGTAAAGTAAAGCAAAGAACTTTTGAGCTAACATGCCCATTATTTAAAAAATAACTCCTTTATTTTCTTCACAAAATTGTTTTGGCAAAGGAATCTCTAAGTTGTAAGTCATTCAGAATTAACAATAAAGCTCAGGAAATAAGTAAATACTAGGTACAGTGAAACTCAAAATCATGTCATAATACTGTTTTGGAGATTTTAGTTTAAAACTAACTGATAATAAGAGTTATGGTATGATAAATGTGCTTTCATCACAGAATTAATAACAGAACAATAGAGACATGCCAATTAATGTTAAACCTGCACAATGAATTCAAGGTAACATCCAACTCTTGATGATCAGTATTAAAAACTAGAAGATAAAGCATTTCATAAGAATTACAGCAACTTGACCAATCCAGTTCCCTCTTGCTCTTTTCTAATGACTGGCTGCCAGTTGAGCACAGATTTTGCCAGTTGAGAACAGTGAGGTGTGGAATGTCTTTCTTTGCAATGTGATTCGTAATTTTTTTATGCTCCGTACAGCTGAAAGCCTATACACAGTCAATAAAACACAGATAAACAACATTCTGCTATTCTCTGCTCTCTGCCAAGACTCATCTGTTAACAGCAGCGTTACTGCTCATTTCACGTTCTCTTCTTAATCTGGCTTGAACTTCTAGCAATTCTCTGTGGAGGTACTGCTATCACTATTTTTTTATTATCTTCAAATATTTCAAACTCAAAGGTTGTGCCTCTATGGCAGCTGACAACTCTTAACAATTCAGTGTGCAACCCTCCCCTTAATGAATAAGATATTACTATCTCTGTGGCCTCCACTTTCTAAACAACATGCCTCCAGAAACTCTATGAACTTTGGTAAATGTTGATAGTTACAGAAAGGCTTCAGGGTCAACTCAAAGGCAATCAACAACAACTACAACTACAACTGAATTTTTCTTTTACTTTTCAAAGAGAAGAGTGTACTGAGGGGGGCGGGGGGACAGGGTGAAAAGTGCAACAAAGAA
>NW_006399762.1:9012966-9020529 GCF_000299155.1 Elephantulus edwardii
TACCATGGACTGCCAGGAAAACAAATAGATTCATCTTGGAGAGGATTAAACCAAGCTACTCCTTGGAGGCAAGGATTCTGGGGCTTCGTCTGACATACTCTGGACATGTTGCCAGGAGGGACGGGTCCTTGGAGAGGGACATCATGCTTGGGAGGGTGGAGGGACAGCACAGGAGGGGAAGATCCTCTATGAGACGGATTGATTCGGTGACTGGGGTAATCGGGATGGGTGTGTCAGAGGCGGTGCGGTTGGCGCAGGATAGAGCAGGGTTTAGGTCGCTATGAGTCACAAACGACTTGACGGCACATAACAACAACAGTGGTAAGGACATGGGCTGCCAATCTAAAGGCAAGCAGTATGAATCCACCAGCTGCTCCTCAGAATAAAGATGAGCAATCCCCTCCTATGTGATTTGTTGTTGCTGCTGTTTACTGTTGAGTTGAAATCAACCCACAACTGACCCTCCAGTGGGTTTTCAGATGCATAATCACACAGGAGGAGAGTCCCCATCCTTCTCCTGCCCTGTGTGATTTACAACCACTGAAAACTCGCTGCAGGGTCAGGTATGAGTCCATTCCAAATCCTCATTATACAACAACACTTTGATTTGGAAAGTGAGCAAATATTTCGAGGAGCTGGACTACATAAAGAAGTATGTGACATTAGAATTGGAGGGAGACTTATCAACAACATACACTAATGCAAATGACATAAACTTGCCTGCAGAAACTCAAGAGACAAAGCATTTACTAAAGAATATCAAAGACCATAGAAAATGTGGGTTATAGCTCAACTTAACTCTTTGTTATCAAGCCAGAACCTACTCATAGCTGACCTCCCAGTGGATCTTCAGAGACTGTAAATCACACCGGAGAAGGAAATTGCTCGTCTTTCCTCCAAGGAGCAGGTTACAGCCACTTGCCTTTACACTAGTAGCACAACTCCTTGCCCACGAGGCCATCAAGAAAACAAGAATTCCTGCCACAGGACCAAGAGACAATACCATGATAGATGGAGAAAAGATTGAAGTTGCCAGAGATTTCATCTCCCTTGAATCCACAATCAATACCACTCTATTGGAATTAAGGAATCAAGATTATGCTGCACTGGGCAAAAGTGCAGTCAAGGACCTCTAAACTTTTTAAGAGCAAGAACATAATTTAAAATTCAAGGTGAGCCTCTTCATTCAACCATGGTATTTTCAGTTGCTTCCTATGCATCTTTAAGTTGGGCAATGAATAAGGAAAATCAAGGAAGAATATCCCATGTGCTGCCAAAAGGGCAACCACGGTGCTTCTTAGAGGCAAGGACAGTGAAACATCATCTCACATGCTGTGGGCCTGTTGTTAGGAGATGCAAGGCCTTAGCAAAAGATATCATGCTGGGAAAGATAGCAGGTCAGTCAAAGAGATGAAGACTATCCAAGGATGGATTGGCACGGTGATTGAAACCTTGGGCTTGAGCAAGGAGGCTAGATGAGGATGGCACAGGATAGGGCAGGTTTTCGATCTGGTATTCATTGGGTTGCTATCACACATAGTAGCCTCAATAGCACCTAAGAAAGCAATAACACATCTTTATGGGAGCAGACTACCTCTTCCTTCTCCTGTACAACAGTCTGCAGGTTTTAATCACCAACTTTTAATTTAGTCGTTGAGTTTTTAACCACTTTGACACTATATATATATATATATTCACTAGTATCGAGTCTTGGAAGTCAGGAGTGCCGTCATCCACGTCTGTAATAGCTTGTCTCTGGAAACCCTATGAACCTGGAGTGAGGATGAGAGACACACAAGCGTTGAGGACTCTCCTTCATAGGGTCACTATGAGTTGCCTGTGACTCGACGGCACTTAACAGCAACAGTATCGAGTCAGAATTCAATCATAGCTGATCCTTCATAGGGTTTCTGAAGCTGGGAATCACAAGGGAAGACATTGCCCATCTTTCGTCCATGGTGTTCCTGAGAGATTTAAAGAGCTAGAGGGGGGACCTCCTTTACAGTAGCAGTTGTAAGCTCTTGTACACTAGGCCACCTATAAACACTTGGCTCCTCTCTTTTGTGTAAAGACGTTCAGGATATAGAGTAGTAGCTTGCAAAGTAGGCCCCAGGTACCACAAACTTTGTCACAACTGGTCTGCTGTTGTGGCTTATAGAAGCCATAGACAACATGTAGCAAATCAGTATGTCTACTTCCCAATAAAACTTTCTTTCCAAAAATAGGTAACAACTTCTTACAGACTATACCACCAGACGCAAAAGTTCATGTTATGTGGCTTGTAACTTTCTTTTTCAGTAATTTTACCTTCCTAAAAACTTTAAACGTTCAACTTGCAGATACTTAGTTTATCAAATACTTTTGATTTACTATTTTTCAAGTACCTTAAAAAAGTAAATATAATATTATCATATGATATTTAAACCGATTTACAAAGAAGATATACACAGGTACAACATTTCTAAAATTTTATTAGTAATATATAGAATTGGTGGAAGAGTCATCAACAATCTGTGTTATGCAGATGACACAACCCTGCTTGCTGAAATTTAGGGGAATGTGAAGTGCTTGCTGCAGACAGTCAAGGGCTGTAGCCTTCAATATGGATTGAGACTCAATATCAAGAAAACAAAGAGTCTCACCACTGGGCCAACTGGAAACATCAGGATGGATGGTGAAGAGATTGAGACTGTTAACAGCTTTAGTTTGCTTGGCTCCACAATCAACACTCTTGGCACCAGTAACCAGGAAATTAAAAGATATATTGCAGTGGTGTCTCTCTGGAGACTACCTGATACATGTGTGCATTCTCTCGGCTGTCCACGGGATAATCAGTGCTCTTTCTCAACACCACAGCTCAAAGGTGTCAATTCTTTTTCTGTCATCCTTATTCATTGTCCAGCTCTCAGATGCATAGCGAGTAATTGGAAAGACCATGACCTGAATCAGACACATGTTGGTCTCCTCGATAATTTGGAGAGATCCCTAAATGCAGATTTTTCCGGTGCAGTGCATCTCCTTATTTCCTGACTCCTGATACCAAGGGTGTTAATTGTGAATCTAAGCAAGATGAAGCTTTTGACAGTTTCAACCTCCTCTCCATCCATCATGACCCTACCCATTGACCTAATGGTAAGAATTTTTTGTCTTCATAACACTGAAATGCAATTCATACTGAAGGCTGCATTACTTGATCTTCTGCAACAAATTTTGTTAAAAACGAAACGGAATGCATGAATATTGACAAACTAGGCATTAGTGAGATGAGATGGACCAGCTTTGGCAACTTTGAGTCAGATGATCATATGGTATACTATGCAAGGAATAAAAAACAGAAGAAAAAATGGTGTTTTATTCATAGTAAAAAAAATCAATTTCAAGTTCTTTCCTGAAGTACAATGTGGTAAGTGATAGGATAATATCCATACACATACAAGGGAGACCCATTAACACGACTATTATTCAAGTTTACACTCCTACATTTGGAGCCAAAGAGGAAGAGATTGAGAATTTTTACCAAATCTTAAAGTCCAGAAATGACTAAACATTCAATTAAGATACCTAATTGGAAACCTATACTTGGACCAGGAGGCAGTCGTCAAAACAGAGCAAGGAAACACTGCATGGTTCAAAACTGGGAAAGGCGTTCGCCAGGGATGCATCCTATCTCCATGCCTTTTCAACCTGAATGCAGAACAGATTATCCGAGAGACTGGGCTCTATGAGGAGAAAGGTGGCATCAGGATTTGTGGAAGATCTATCAACAATCTGTGTTATGCAGATGACACAACCCCACTTGCTGAATCTGAGGAGGACCTAAAGCTCTTGCTTATGTTACTGTCTGCTGGGAAAGCTTTTCTTTCCAACTGAGAAAGGCAGCTGGCACATAATAATTGACAAAATACTAAAGCTGACAATAACTGTGCGTGATTGTCAATGTGAAGCAGACAAAGATTCTCACCACTGGGCCAATTGGCAGCATCAGGATGGATGGTGAAAGAGATTTAGATTGTCCACAGCTTCAGTTTGCTTGGCTCCACGGTTAACACTATTGGCACCAGAAGCCAGGAGAAGATATTGTGATGGGAAAGTCTGCTGTTAGGGACCTCTCCAAAGTACTGAAGAGCAACGGTGTCACTCTGGAGACTAAGGTGGCTCTGACACAGGCCATGGTCTTTGCTATCACTTGTTATGCATCAGAGAGCTGGACAATAACCAAGAAGGATAGAAGGAGAAATGATGCCTTTGAGCTATGGTGCTGGAGAAGAGTATTGAGAGTACCATGGACTGCTAGAAAAACAAACAGATTCATCCTGGAAAGGGTTAAACTGGGCGGCTCCTTGGGGGCAAGGATTCTGAGGCTCCATCTAACATACTTTGGACATGTTGTAAGGAGAGACCAGTCCTTGGAGAAGGACATCATGCTTGGAAGGGTGGAGGAACAGGGCAGGAGGGGAAGGCCCTCTATGAGATGGATTGATTCAGTGACGGGTAATCGCGATGGGTGTGTCAGAGACAGTGCGATTGGCACAGGGCAGAGCAGAGTTTAGGGCTGTTGTACATAGGGTCACTATAAATTGCAAGCGACTCCACGGCACATAACAACAACAACAACAACAACAACAACAACGATAATTGGTAACTAGAATGTAAAAGTGGGAAACAGTGAAGAAGGAATGTTACTGTTCTTGTTGTTAAGTACCATTGAGTCATAGATGACTCACAGCAACCCTATGAACAAAAGACCTGAACACTTCTCCATGTTCATAGAGTTTTCCGGAAGCAAGCTGTTTTAGAAGTGGATGCCACTTCTGCTTCCAAGCTTGCTTTAATTGGTAAACTCCTTAGAAGTAGATATTTTGAAGCTCTGACTGACATACTTTGGGCATGTGTCAAGGAGGGACCAGTCCTTGGAGAGGGACATCATACTTGCAAGGGTAGGGGGACAGCAAGAAAGGAAGACCCTGGATGAGATGGATTGATTCAGTGACTGGGGTAATGGGGTAGATGTGCCAAAGACAATGAAATTGGCTCAGGATAGAGCAGGGTTCAAGGCTCTTGTATACAGGGTCACTATGAATTGAAGTCAACACAATGGCACATAACAACAACAATGTCCTTTGGTGTATAGATGTTGACTAACATTTATCTTTTTGATCTATCATACCTTTAATCATTATTTGCACTTTCTTATCTTTTATGGTGCTTTTTTACCCTGAAGTCTATTTTATTATAAATTAGTACTATCACTGTTGCTTTTTTGTGAATGTCATTTCCTTAGTGTATTTTTTCCACTGTTTGATATTTAGTCTATCTTTCTCCTAGTTCTAGATGTATCTTTTGTAGGCACCATATTGATAGGCTTTGGTGTTTTTATCCATTCTGCTACTCTTTTTTTCTTGAGTGGTGAATTCAGTCCATTCACATTAATGTGATAATTGACAAGTCAGGTTTTATTATTACTATTTTATTCTCTTTATCTTTCTGTTGTTTCTGGTTACTACGGTCCATCCACTTTGCTTTGGAATCTCTGTGCGAAGGACTTCCTTTACAATTTCTTGTACAGTTAGTCTTCTTTTCATAAATTCCTTAACTCCCTGCTTTTCTGAAAATGACCTAATTTCTCCTTCATATATTTTTAGAACTCATTTCCATTTATTATTTCCCACAAAGACAAGTAATGGGTTTTTTCATGTAATATTTCTTGAGATTGCCAAGAAAAACTGATGGGCATCTTTGGAAGGTATAGGATCCTCATCTGGTAGTTTTTATTTCAACTTTCTTTGTGTGCCATCCCAATGTTCTCTTGCTTTCATGGTTTCTGCTGAGAAATCAGAACTTAATCAAATTGGTTCTCTTTTGTAGGTGACTTTTTTTTCTCTCACACTGCTTTTCGTATTTTTACTTATCTTTGATTTCAGTGAATTTGACTATGCTATGTCTTCTTTTGTTTTGGTTTTTTTTGGTTTTGGTGTTTAGTCTGTTTGGGCACATAATAACAACAATAAGTCTGTTTGGGGTTTGCTGAGCTTCTTGAATGTGAACTTCATCATTGTTCATAATGTCAGGGAAATTTTATTCTAGTACCTCTTCCACAAATTTATCAGTGCTTTCTCTTTCCCTATCATATGCTGGAATTCCAGTCATATGTATGTTATAACTTTTTGTGTTATCCAACTTGATTCTAATGTTTTCTTCATTTTCCTTCCTTGTCCTTTGTTCTCTTTTCCACTATGTTCCTATTTAGGTTCTTGTCTTCCAGCACACTGACTCTCTATTCTATCTCTTCTGTTCTGCTTTTTTGTCCCTCAAACATGTTGTACACTGCCCTATTGATCTTGATATTCTGGAATGCACTTTCATGCATTTCTGTAACTTCCAGCACTGTGCCCTCTGTCTTGTGAGGATTTTTTTTTAAGTTCTTATGCCTATTTATCTATAGTTTCAATTATTTCTTCCATGTTTTGCTATTACTTCAATAGTTGTTTGCATTCCTCCACCTCAATATACTTCTTCCAGTTTCCTATCTGAGTATGACTTCCATTCATTTTTCCATTATTTGTAACTTCTGCAGCTATTCATATAACTCCACATCAATATGTTTTTCCCTGGTTCCCTGTCTCTGGGGTATTTGCTTTATTTATGCTTTTCATTCATTCTTACATAATTTGTACCTTCTTCCATACCTTCCATGTTGTTGTTGTTGTTAAGTGCTGTTAAGTCGTAGGTGACTCATAGTGACCCTATGAAAGAAAGTCCTGGACATCTGTATAACTCTCGTCCGTTCTCCAGCTTCATAGGGTTTCCAGAGGCAAGCTATCATGGAATTGGATATCACTCCTGCTTCTGAGCTTGTTTTAATCGGGGAGCTCCACCAAACACAGCCCACCATGGGTAACCATGATCACATTTGACACATCAGTGTCACAGTACTCGGCTTCATAGCAACCACAAGTTACCTCTGTACAGCAAATGGACAGACCAGGGATATAAGACCTAGAAGAATGACCAAAAACAATTAAAAATGGGCCTGAATACCGCGGATTAGAGTCACCCACCTCTGGCTCGGTAACATCACTTTCTATCCACTAGGACAAATGATATTTCTCTTAAAAAGATTTTACACACTCTAGTAAAAAATTGTACATACATAGGGTTTTCAGAGGCCTGTTATTTCAGAAGTGGACGGCCAATCCTTCTTCCTAGTCTGTCTTTATGTGAATGTTCAGATTTAGAGAAGTATCAGACAGACCAGCAAGTTAAAGGCATATCCCTTACTGTGGAGTTAACTTTAGTGTCAGTGTTGTCCCTGCCTTTCTCACACGTGTCTTTACCCACTTATTTCCTGGCTCCACCATCCACCAGGATACCCATCCACTTCTACCCCCTCTCTTCACATCTATCTCCCTTTGACCAGCCCTCCATCTAATAACTTATATATGAAGGTTCCATGGCTTCTGTAATTCCAAATGCATCAGCTGATGGTAGTTCCTTATGTTGGGATCAATGTCTCTGAAGTTTAGTCGTAATGTTTCCCGAGCAAAGGTGATGCAACCTGTAGAA
>NW_006399762.1:9020997-9022237 GCF_000299155.1 Elephantulus edwardii
TAACATATTTTGGACATGTTGTGAGGAGAGACCGGTCCTTAGAGAGGAACATCATGCTTGGGAGGGTGGAGGGAAGGCGCAGGAGAGGAAGGCCCTCTATGAGGTGGATTGATTCAGTTACTGGGATAATTGGGATGGGAGTGTCAGAGACAGTGCGATTGGCACAGGACAGAGCGGAGTTTAGGGCCATTGTACATAGGGTCGCTATGAGTCGCAGGCAACTCGACGGCACATAACAACAACAACAAGTAAAAGATAATTCTTCTTATTCTGGAATCTCAATAATCAAGCCTACTGCCTCATCAAGGAGATATTAAAGTCACACCCTTGAGTAGACCTGGGCCTCTGCCCCCAGTCAGAACAATAACACACACCAAATGGACTCTAGAAACATCCCTTACCTTACTGCCACCTCTTAAAAATTTGTTTTACATATTTTAAAATCTTTGACTATTATGTAAAATTAGTTTTTCCATAGATTTGACATACGTGGATATCTGAAGAAAGACATTGTTTTGAAGGTTGGTTTTGGTTTTTTTTGTAAAAAAATCTAACCAGAGCCAAATTGCTAATCTTTCATTTTAGATTTGTTGATCATTCACAGTTTTAAAATGGATTAAAATTCTTAAGCAGCAAGTCATCACTGCATGTACTATTCTCTGAAATCAAGTGGCATCAGTGTTACAGATAACTGGTCAAAGGCTTGTCTCAATATTGGAGTTAAGTCTCCACGATCATTGAGCCCTTCATTTTCTGTGAAAAACATAGAACTTGGGAGGTTTTTTTATGAAGTTACTTTGAAAAAATATGATAGATTCAGTTTTGGGTAGAATCTTTAATTAAATGACTCGTCTAAATCTAGCTTCTGTTCAGCTATTTAGTGTCTTGGATTCTTCCTTGTGCTTTGGCTTTTCTACGTTCCAGTGCAATCTTCAGAGTTTCTTCTGACATCCATTTTGGTCTTTTCTTCCTCTTCTGTCTTTGTAATAACTGTTTGCACTGTTCCTGGATGATACATTTAATATCCTCCCACAACTTATCTGGTCTTTGCTCATTGGTGTTCAAGGCTTCAAACCTGTTCCTGAGATGATTCTGAAATTCAGGTGGTATGAAATTAAAGTCATATTTTGGCTCCTGTGGATTCGGTTTAATTTTCCTCAGCTTCAGCTTGAACTTGTATATGAGTAGTTGGTGGTCTGTTCCACAATCAGCTCCTGGCCTAGTTTTCACAGCTGATATT